>NW_020450816.1:190699-273527 GCF_003343035.1 Apteryx rowi
AGCCCGAGCGCAGCGCTGCGCGGAGCCGAGTTTTCGTGGGTTTTTCTTCTTTTTTTTTTTCTTATTAGTTCAGTTAGCATCTGTCTGTCTGGTGTGGTACCCAAATCAACCCTTCCGCTGATTTTTCTTTTTTTTCTGTTTTTCGGGGTTTTTTTTCCGTGCGACACTGTTGCCCTCTAGTGGTTTTGGACACCGGTTGTTTGCTATGTTAGGGAACAAAATTAATCATAATAGTGCAGTAATTATTAATAACTTCAGGGGTTAATAGCTGATTGAATTCTCTAAATCCCATGCAGCAATTGGCATGTGTTAATGTTTGTTTCAACTCTCACATACATCGTTTGGGAAATGAGAGAAAAGTTTTTCGTGATTTAATTAACTATTTGGCATGCTAGATAATTGTTTCAGGGTTTGGGGGTTTTTTTTAATAAAACGACAAGTGGAAAAAATGGGGTCTCTTCCACTGTCAGCGTCACCACCCCATTCTTTCAGAACAAGCAGCGAGCTCTGCCTTTTCAGCCTTTAGACCTGGCTTATGCTTAGCAGCTGTGGGAGAAAAGAGAGACTGAAGTAAAGGTCCAAGCGTGGACAAGAGAACATGCCACACATTACCTTTGTGACCTTGGGCAAGTCATTTAGTCTTTATAAATGTTTCTGCAAGTGCTGAATAATAGTAGTAGGGTTTGTCTCATAGAAAAATCGTGTGAGATGTAACGTGATTTAAGATCCTTTGATAGAAAGTGTTGTATGAAGGTAAAGTAGTAATCTGAAAACAAAACTAACTACTGTATTTAAGTCTTCTGAGCTTTCTTTAAAAAAAATAGTATTTTTAAACACCATATAAATGGTCTTTACAAATATCTTTCAATAACAAATTCTGATGCATTATTTTCTATCCTATAAGGTTTTCTATTGATACATAAAGTAGTACAAAGGTGGAGCTGAGGATAACAGAGATACAAAAGAAACTGAAAATTGCTTGCCCAAGGACTTTAAAAAGCATATAATATCTACCAAAATTTTTGCTCTGCTTAAGCCGTTCCATTTTTTTAAAGACAGATGAGAAAATGTAAGTCCTTATATAATCACATATTACAGGGTTTGTTTTGTGATACCAAAGGGTCTCAGTAACTTCCTTTGACAGTTCATGTCTCATACCACTATCCCTTCAAGTTAAAAACATCTTCCTAATATGAGATTTCATTTTTTGCTTGGATTTGCTTATCCGAGTGATCACTGCTTCAATAATCTAGTTAGTAGAATAATATTGTAAGTAGAGGCACTAAATATTTGAAGACCTGTTTTATATTTTCATAATTGGCTTAAAAATCTGAGCGTTGCTACCCATCCCAGATTTGGTTGTTCTCAGATGAACTTTGCTGCTTTCTGCGATGTCATTCATAGATTTGCATTTTAGTAACACTAATGTAATGACTTCAGTATACTTCCTTTAAGGTCGTATTTCATGTTGGCTGGCCGAAGAAGGCTTTATGTTCAAAGCAGTTAGATAGCATGCTAATCACTGTGTATTTAAATAGACATATGACATGCCATACAATGTATTTGTTCTCTATTTTTCCTCTAAAACTTGCTGTTCATTTTACATATGAAAGGTATGTTGCTATTGCTCTGTTAGCAGGCTGTTTGGAAAAGAAGGAAACTGGAATATAGCAGTATGGTGTTATTAGAATAGGAGACATTTAAAAACACATTCAATTATATGTAACTGTACAAATGTAATATAACTGAATAATATTGATAAGTAATGAGTCCTGAACTTGGACAATCTTTGGCTGAACATGAAAAAAGATTGGTATAGGGTATGAATATGCCACAACTTTATTGTTCCTAATCAGTGGTCACAGTATATAGTAGCCCTTGTGCATGGCTTAGGTAAAACTAAACCAAATTTTCTTATCAGGCTTTTAGAAAAATGTAACTTAACAGCTATTTTACTTTTTGCTTGTGAATATTTTAGGTTTGTCAGTTTTTTAACATAACTGAGTTAAAACTGTTTCTGCTGGTTTAGGGATTTTATTGATATCCATGACACAACTTTAATAGATTATTTTAATATATAAATTTGTATGTGGTTTTATGTGTCTGTCGTTATGTGGGTGCTCGGTTTCTTATTTGACTATGTATTCTTTGTGGTATGAAGATGTGAACGTGAATTTGGTATAACTTTGAGGATTTTTTTTAGTTCCAGAAAATATAAATCTGAATGATCAAAAACACATTTCAGCTATTGAGTCTGGAAAATAGCATGTTTCTGCTGCATAGAAAAGCAAGTCCTAGAAAATCCATGAATTTGAGCCCAGTGCACCATGAAAGTCTTAGTGCAAAAATATACCAATGCAGGCACAGTGTTTGCAGTGTTGCCATGACATTCACCCAGCACAGATTGTCAGCAACCTCACATGAATCTGGAATCCAGGGACTGGGTTCAAGGCTTAGGTGCAAAAACTTCTGTGCAAGTTGCATAGATATTTAGTTATTATATTAATTTTACTGCCAATAAATACAAAATCAAGATTTTTGATTTTCTGTTCTATTTATTCACTTACTATTTCTCATTAATAGCCAGTGTTGTCTTGCGTAAGTATTCCCATTAGGATCATTGTGCTAAAATGATTTATAGAAGCCAAGGATTTGGTCATTTATACTTAGCAATGAAACAACAAGGTAAAGAAAAGCTGCAAATGGTAGAAATTCACCAAACTGCTTATGATGCAATTCAGCTTTTCATGGTATTTGTTCTTTCATCAGTGGCTTTATTAGTAGCTTGTTAGTGGGAGGAAAAAAAAAAAAACACAGTTCAAGATTTATAGTCTAATGCATCTGTTAAATGCTAGCTTTCTGAAGGTACCTGTAATTGTGACTTCCCAGCAGTACTGCATGAGAATTTTAAATCTGCCAACTAATAGGATGATACCTATATCCTGTGCCCGCAAGATCTTTATGAGAACTGGATCTGGGCTGCAGAAATCACTTCTACAGTAGATAAGAATGATATTGAACCTTGTTGTATTCAGAACAAAAACTTATTTCCACGCCTCAGCTTTATCTTAGCAAGATCTTCTCATGCACAGTGAGTCCACAAACCAGGCATGTGGTTACTGAAGACAAGTAGGCATATATACAACATTGCTATAGTATTTAATAGGTATTAATTTTAGCCACTAAGATTATGAGTTTCTTTGCATTCTGTCAACTAAATTGGAGATGCAAAATGAAGACACAGGTTTTTCAAGAATCCTTTATGCACGGAGTAGAAAATCACCTGTCTGGAAACATATATCTTAAATCTGGTTCTACTCTTTCAAGTTGGAGCTGCTTCTTTGTTACCTGACCTCTTACCAGATCAAATCTCTCTTTTCTGCTGCTTAAACTGGTAGTCTCAAAGTTGGTACCCTAAATGTGCAACAAGATGAGACATCTCAATACATTAAAATTTTCTGCAAGTTCTTCTAAAGATACTTTCAGATTGTCATTCAGCATCTGTGCTGCCTTTACTTTTTTCTTTTTAGGTACCTGCCTCTAATTTCTAGAGCAAGAATTACGTTATTTTGTCTAACACTGAATAATGTGCCTACATGTCTGTGCGGAAGGCAGGTCTCTTGTCTAAAAGTACGTGTGTAAGGCTTTGTCCAGGTGCAGGTGAGGCTTGAGAGCAGGTGCAAGTCCACCAAGAACAGAAAGGGTCAATATACCTGAGTCTGTGAGTAGCAGGTGGAAAGAGTAGAGTATATCCAGAGAGTTGGCTTATCTAGTGAGATGCAGGGTGTAAAAGGAATCTTAATTATCAATGAGGCAGAGTCATACACTTACTTGGTGCTTAATTTTGCTATTTTGATAAATAGGATACCATGTAGTTTATCTCACTTTTCCCTTATTTCATTTTCCTACCCATTTGTTTTTACTTTGTGCTCATTATGCACCTGGCACAGGGAAGATCAATCTTTGGGGTTGTGGTTAAAGTTGTGGAAGTTACAAGGATGCTGTTAAGTACATCATATTTTTTTCAACTTTTCTGAAAACCTGGAATGAAAGGCCTTCTCTTGTACAAGTTAGGTTGAAGAGCTTTTGTTCAAGTGGTTAAGTGACCCAAATGCAGAACTATTTTTTTTTTCACAACTTTTTTTTCCCATTATTCATTTGTAATTAATCTTTTATTCGCTTGAAATTCTTTTGGATCATAAGCATACCATTTCTTCTGTTATCTTCTGCTCCCTGATTCAGTAATGAAGGATGTCAGCCATCCTAGGAATAAAAATTTATAACAAAAAAACCCACCAAGAAACCTTATAAAGTACAAAACATGTGGGCTGGAGTTTGACTAGATAGTATTTTTTATTAAAAAAAAAAAAAAAAACTCTTGTCAATCTGTGCAAAAAAAATCACATTTGATATTGATGATAATTCTGGTGCTTTGTGGTATTCATATATATACTTTTTTTAGCTTTGCTTTATTTTTTTAGAAACTTGAGTGTGTAAAGGTTAAGCACTCAATCGGGAAATGATCATGCTAATATTATACACATAGCTTATCCTGCTCCCATATACAGATTAAAGCTACTACATTGCAAAGTTACAATAACACGTTCTGTATCTTAATACCCATAATATTTGTTGTTAACCTTCCTTTATAAGTTATGGTACTTAATTATTTTATGCTTGTCATATCTTTAAGTTATTTTAGTAGAAACTTTTGACAACAATTGTACTGTTGGCTTCAAAAATGACTGCTTTCCCTAGGTACAAGTTAAAGCATAAATATATCCATAGGTGATCTCCCTCTTAAGTCAGTTGTTGATTTTTTTACTCTCTTTTCTCGGATTTAAAAGCTGGATTATTCTGTGCTTTTTTAATACAAAAATATGCTTCCTACAGTATAAAGAACAGTACACAGCCCACAAAAATGCTACTTGTATGCTGCTTATGTTGCTGGAAAAGTGTAGTTTAGTTTGAAAAATATTCCTGTAACACATGCAATAAGGAGTATACAGGTGTGTACGTATACAACACAGCCAAAAATGTGCATGTCGTATTAAGGACTTTTTGATTCTTCCAAAGTGACCTTAATAAATCATGGAATGCATTTAATCATGTAGACTAATGTTCCTGTAACTTCTCTGGTGTGGAAGGAGGAAGATTATGAAATTTCCTCAATATTTGGGTTGTCAGCCGTTGTCTGTTTGGAAGAAATTTTAAGAAAAACATTAAGTTATTTGCCACTGTACCTTACTTTTCAGTGTCTCCTGTATATACCCCATTTTACTTGATCCTCTGGGGTGAGCAACCTGTGAGATTTAGAGACATTCAAATGCAGATGGGCAGCTAGTGGGATTTCCGGAAGGGCCTGCTAAGCAAAGTCTGCAGGCCTTCTTTGCTCAAGACTTAGACTTCAGGCTTTTAGGTCTTGAAACCTTAGCCTTGGTTTCTGTGATGATCAAAGTGGAGGTTGTTCCAACTGCATCTTTTGTACTTGTGCAAATGTATTGAGCTTCAGGGAAGTTTCAGTGCTGTGTCATTATGAAATACAGAGTGACAACTGTGTGCTTTATAAAATAAAAGATAATAAAAACTAATGAGGAACAGGAAGAATTAACACTACTAATGCAAAACCTCAAAAAGAAACAACTGAAGTTTTGAGCTGCTCATTTCCAAACCTCTGTTTAGCAGTGATTTGTCTGCTGTTGATTAGGTTACGTGTGATGATACTTCACAAGCACGATATATGGATTAAATCTCTGATTTTCTTTTCTTCTAGACTATATCTTCTGTAAAGCTTGTGGAAGATAGATGTATGTGCTGCAATGGTGACATAAATATTTAAGAGGACTGGAACAAGTTGTTGAGAATCTGTGTTTTTAATGCTGCTGTTGAGAACAATCTAAGGCAAGTAAACAACATGAGTTTTATCATGAAACTTCACAGACATTTTCAAAGAACAGTTATTTTGCTGGCCACTTTTTGTATGGTGAGCATTGTTATTTCTGCATACTACTTGTATAATGGCTACAAACAAGAAAATGAACTTCCTGAAATTGCTTCAGAAGTGGAATGTGGTGATCTTCAACTGTTGCCATACAAGCTGATGGAGATGAAAGCCATGAAGCCTATTGATCACCTGAGGACTGATCTTGTAGTGCTGGTGTTTGTGGAAAGTCAGTATTCAGCATTAGGCCAAGATATAATAACCATTTTAGAATCCAGCAGATTTCAATATCACATTGAGATTGCACCTGGAAAAGGAGATCTCCCGGTGCTTATAGACAAAAATAAAGGCAAATATGCTCTCATAGTATATGAAAATATTCTAAAGTATGTAAATATGGACTCTTGGAACAGAGGCCTTCTAGATAAGTACTGCGTAGAATATGGTGTAGGTGTTATTGGATTTCACAAAGGCAGTGAGAACAGCTTGCAGAGCTTTCAGTTGAAGGGCTTTCCTTTCCTTGTCCACAGCAATCTGGGTATTAAGGACTGTTGCATTAACCCTCATTCTCCATTGCTCCATGTGACAAAATCCTCTAAGCTTGATAAAGGTCCTTTGCTTGGAAATGACTGGGCAGTTTTCCAGATTAATCATACAACTTATCAACCAGTGATATTTGCAAAAGTAAAGACACCAGAAAACCTTCCGCCACCTACCACTAAAAGTATTCTCCATGCCACAGTAATTCATGACCTGGGACTCCACGATGGGATTCAGCGAGTCCTCTTTGGCAATAACTTGAATTTTTGGCTGCACAAGCTGATTTTCATAGATGCCATCTCTTTCCTGTCTGGAAGGAAACTCAGGCTGTCCTTGGATAGGTACCTACTGGTTGACATAGATGACATCTTTGTTGGAAAGGAGGGAACAAGGATGAACGCCAATGATGTACAGGTAAAGTATGTTCAGAAACTAATGGTCATTGCAGCAAAATGTGAGTTTTAAAATCTAATTTACAGAGTGAACAGTTATTAAGGGTTGGAATTCACAAAGGATGCAGATCAGTCAGTAGCAAGGCAGACTGTTTCTGCCTTGAGAGAGAAGCCAGTCTCTCTGGCTTTGGGTGGCGCTAAGTCCAGGTGTAATAGTTACTTCAGCCTCCAGGATGGAGTAGAGTCCATGTAGCATTGCTTATACATGTACTAGGAAAGCGTATGGGATAATAAAAGCCTCACTGGCTAATATCCCTGGTTTTCTCTGAAGTGATATGAGAGTCCTTGCTGAGGTAAGTTCTATAAACTGGAGGGCGGGCACCTCTGAATTACGTTCCCCTTACTTTATATGGAAAATGGTCACCCAAAAGGGAATTAAAGAAGAGTAGTTGCTGATTAACTGTTAAAGAAAGGGGATAAGAGTGGCAGTGTTTCCTTTTAGGCCCCTGCCCCACAATTTTAAGCAGTTAGAAAATTGCGCAGGGTTTAATTCTCTAGTCGATGAGTAGCTCCTAAGCGGATACTTCAGTGGAGTTTGAAGACAGCACAGGACTTCAGAACTAGACCCAGGAACTATTAGTATGTAACGTGTATGGTGCTAGTCTTATAAGCAGAAGGTGAATGTGGTGAGTTGATAATAAATGCCAACATAAATTTTGAAGAACAAATTGGATTGTTAGCTGTTTGAAATATTTTTCAAATGTCAGGACTAAGTTGCAGTGTTTCACCTTTCTTATCTCTATTTTCTGGCTCTTGCTTGCAGCCAAGACTGGTTTTAATATAGGGCTTAAAAACCTGTTCTGTAACTAAATGGCTTGACGATTTCCATAAGTTTTTAAGCAGTTTAAGTTGCACGTTTCTGAAGGTCCTTTCTCGCTCTCTGCTGCTGTGCTGTTCAAGTGAAGTGGTGGTTTTGGGTCGGTGGGAGTAACATTTTAACATTATTTTATTGCTGTATACCTAATTTCCTTTTTGTGAAGAATCTAGTTGCAAAACAAATAGAGAACACTTTGCAAAACTGAAATATTTGGTCTAGAAGCTAAAAATCTGTAGGACACTAATTATTGCCATGTTTGTGCTAAAAATAAAGGAGAATGTTGTTAGAACTTCCGTAGTGGAAAGAGGAACTTAGAGGGGAAAGAAAAGGCAAGGATAACTCTGCATGCAGTTGTTACTCAGTTTTATTCAATTTCAAGTAGGCTTTCTTACAGTGCTAATATATTTGTCAAGCTGCAGTAGCTCTGCATATATTGCTTCATTAAACAAAAGATTTGAACTTGGGGCTATACTTTGATTTGTTTTAAAATTACAGTGTACACTATTTTCCAAAACATTCTCTGCACAAGCAACTCTAAATTAGATGTACCTGCTAGGTAAGTGTTATCCTTATACAAAAGAATTACATGAAAGGGAGGTGGAGAAAATGTGGAACAATAAATGTAATCTCTGCGTAGAACATGATGGCAGCATTTCAGCTGGGTAGGTGATCATGTTTTGAGAATCTCCCAAGTGTATAATCAAATTGCAGGAAAGAAATAAGGTCTGGCCTCCATCAGTGGCAAAACTCCTGTTGTTTTGAAGAAGAGGCAGATTCTATTAACAAAATATATAAAATAAAGCCAGAATAAGCCTTCCTCTATGCTGGACAGTAGCAATTTGAAATAGTATGTTTCCCATTGTTTCTTTTTGTGAATGACACCTTAATATGTCATTTTAGGATTAGTTAGAATGATTAATTGCCAGAATTACTTATCAGAAACAGGAAGCTAATGAGACAAATTAGGTTAAAGCAGATCCAAAAGGGTGAACTGTTTTGTTTTGGGAGATTAATTTGCAGTATGTCAGAATGCTAACTCCCCAAAATAAAACTGTCAAATAAAATATAAATAATATCAAAGTGGAAATAACTTTTAAGTAGGAATAATGTAGATGATCATTTATATAGCACTATGTTCTGAAACAGTGGAATCAGAAGAAGTGTTCCCTTCAGATTCTTCATCTGCTTAAAGTTAAAATGTTCTATTAAACATGTTGTTAGGATTGTCAGATGCAATGCATCTTCATTACTATTAATATCAAAGGAGTTATCCTCTGTGGCACAATGACATGTGGAAGGAATGAAATAAAATCAATTTGCGGTAGTTGAAAATCTGTTATTGTAAACTATATTTGCACAGAAATGACATCCTATTAGACAGGAGTGTTTTAGTGAGTTCTTCTGTGTTGACTGTGACAGAATTGTGTGCTGCTAGTGTGAAAATAGGTTCCTTAATGGAGACTTTGTATAATTTCAGTACTCATGATTAACTCATTTCTACTAAGCTTACATTTTTAAATGCTAGCAATAGAGAATTAGGTCTAATGCTTTTCTGAGTTTTAATGTTGTTTGACATGTCTCCTATTTAATATTTTCTGGACATATTCACATCTAGTAAGACTGTGAGCTTGCTTAGAGTGAGATGGATGTTTCTACATGCACTCAATTAATGCAGAAGTAATCTAAAACACTTCATAAAGCTTCCAAAATCCAGAGAACCTTTATGGCTGGTCCTGCTCACTACTCTGGATAGGACAGAGTTTAGAAACTTCAGTGTTAATACATAACTGATAGCAAAAATAATTAGTTATTATTGAGTTTCACTAACTAACTTAGGCAGACCATGTTTGTCCTAGGTCTTCTGAGACATAGATCTCTCTCCGTCGCCTGTATAGGCAACCTGGGTTCACTTTAGAAGGACTGGTTCGTTAAGCCCCTAAGGTTTAGGCTCAAGTTGGGTTAGCAAGTTAAGAAAGTTGACTGTGCTGTTCTCTCCTTTTGAGTGTTAAAAAAGAGGGTCATCATAGCAAAACAGATCCTGCAGCATTGAAGCAGTACAGAATATTTGTCACATTGCAATTGCATATAAGGTTGGGTTTTGAGGGGAATCTTTCTTCTTCAGAAACCTAAATGAGACTTGCTAAGTGGCCAGAATAATAGTTAATAGATGGATGTTAGACTAAATTGCCCTCTTCTTTAAAGTTTGTGAATTGGAACTGAGCACTTCTGAAAATTGCTATCATAAGGTTAAGTGGTAATTTTTTATCAGTATTATTTCTTACCTCAGAAGAGGTCGAGTCAAAAGCAGCCTCTCTAAAATGAGGGTCTTCTGCTCCTCTAAAAATTAGGCAAAGTGGTACTTCAGCTTGAGTATCCAGACTGTCAAGGACATGAGTATAAAGAGCTCTTCTGAAAATCTTTTAACATTGTTTATCAACATAAAAATTCTGTAAAAGTAATACATGGGCCATTTTATTAAACAGCAGACTAACTTTGTACCAGTCCCACCATAACTTCATCAGTTAAAAAGTAAAAAAACCCTTGAAACTGTACCTGATTGTTATCAAATTGACTGTCCCTGTATAAAATCTGGGCCAATAGATTGTAGTTGTTCAATACAGCATACTGAGTAGCTGTCAGTGTGCATCAGCAATAACCATCCATCTTAGTTTATTTACTTTGTCTTTTTCTGGTATAAAAAAAATAATGGAAGAGAACATTGTCATAGTCTAATTGCCTCCCACTTTGAAAATAAACTTGATAATGTCGTCTCAGCGTTCATTTTCAATAACTTTTTTACTCTCTTAATATTTGTCTAGCAGCAGAGACCATTATGCTGTGACAATGTTATATTTTTTCTTTGTTTCTTTTAGAAGACTAAGAGCCTATGCAGTGCAAATAATTCATTTAAATGGATATACAGAGAAAATCTATCCAGATATGCACAGAGTAAGTTTATCTTAATAGACCATGATTGTCCCACTTGACACTACTAATTTAATATCATAATCTTTATTGTTACAGTTACTCATTATAAAATTTTTCAGACTATAAAGTACTGAGGTTTTTCCAAGGAAAAAACAATCTGATAATAGGAGGAAAATTAAAATACAATTTTTTTCCATTGATAGCTTCTACTCCAAAAGCGCTGGTGGAGCAGTAGGCAGTAAGTTGATCTACTTTTTTTTCATTTCTTCCATACATCCTTGAGAGTTGATCACATTTTCAAAAGGAAGGATTAGGGCATTGTGATATGTTTTCTCAAGTTAATAGCTATGTGATCCCCTCTGTATTCTCCTGTCCTTTTTGTGCTTTACGGAAGAGGCACTTTGAATTGAAGTCGGAATGGGGAAAACATACTTATTTCCCTGTAATCTTTTCACTTTCTTCATATAAATCTAATCTTTCTCTACACAAGTAATTCCTACATTTGCTCAGTCTTGGAACAGTGGGCAGCTTGTTATTTGGGAAGAGTTTTGGCATGAATAAGCATCTTTGATTTGTTACAGAATATATTCAGAGTTAAAAACAGACAAATATGATTATGCTTACACATGAAAATATTATGAGGGGTGCTTGTTTCTTTTGGGGGAATTTTTTGTAATTGCCAAGGAAGAAGTTTCATATTAACTATATCCATTATTGGGAGGGAGATGATATATCTTGTTTCTTCTTCTGTTCTGTGAGAACTTAGGTAATGCATCTACTAGTCGACCTGCATTACAATGAGAAAAACAAGCTTTGAATCTGCAGAGGCTTTTGGCATTAGAGTCATTGAAGAATTGAATAATGAGAATTATGTTCTTTAGTGATTTGCTTGCATATCATCTGTGCTAAACAATGTTCTGATAATGCAGAGAATTTAGCCAAAAAGAACAAATTCATAGCATTTTAGTCTCCATCACTTACAGAGTCTGTCTGTGCGAGATTCTTCTTGCCTAGAGGTTGAGATTTATAACGTAGACATCTGTATCAGAGCTAGCCATCTAACTTTCTGTACTAGTCAACACAGAGAAATAGCCACAAATGGCTCATCTTTAGGCAGACACTGATTAAGTGAATTGCACCTTAAAAATACGAGTTTGTTTCTGTTGTTCATAAAATCCTTCTAGAGTGACTAGGATCAAATATGAACATTTGTGTTTGCCCAGATAGATCTTGTTCCGTGTCCCAGAGCCAGTGCTGTCATTGTTATATTATTATCTCAGCACACTGGTGGCCTAATATCTTTTGTTTAATTTAACAGAAATTTCTCCTCTAAAAGTTAATTGTTTATTCCCTGTATTACAGATTTGTCCACATTAGTCAGTGTAGCTTAATGAATTTTAAACAAGTGTAGTAATTTAAGTGTCTCTTCAGCCTGTATAGCAGGAAGAAATCAGTATAGTATATATCAGTATAGTCTTCATGTATAGTGGGAAGAAATCAGAACTTTGCATGCTAAAGCACACCACCTGTGTATGAATTTTAAAAATGCAGTGACGTTTCTTTTCCATTACTCTTGCATAGGAATGACCTAAATATTTGCATTAGAAGAGAGGGTTAGGTACATTTTGTGTTAAAGGAGAATGGGTAGAAGATGCCAGAAAGCCTGAATTGTCAAGACAGCAGGATAATTCCTTAACCTTTCACAGGAGAAAGTGTAATTATGTAAGTTAATCATTTCTTTATCTATAGTATCACATAGTTATTAGGAAAGAAGTGATATGTCATTGAATGTGTCAGTTACACAATTACCAGAGATACTCATGTCTGTTCAATTACACTGAGCTTTATATGTTTTATGGACTGCTACCAGTGGATAGAACATTTTACTAGTCAGTTATGTTAACATTCAATATACAAAAGTAACTTGTTTTATATACTGAACTTCTGTGAATTTTAATATAGTAAGATTGATATTACTGCCTCTCAATACAGCCCAGCTTTTGTGTTTAAAGGGAGCTTGTTGATGTTTGAAACAGAATGTTGTATAAAAATCCTTGACCAGAGGAAGGTGGCTGCAAACAGGGGACACAGGAGGGCTGGTATGCCTCGCATATGATGCTTCTAGGATTACCGAGGTAACACTTGGGAATTCCATATATGCTTCTTGCTCCCATTCTGCACTTGTACAGAGTTAGCTACAACCAAGCCTGGTGCAATAAGCTTGACACTAAGATTAATCATACAGGTTATCCATTGTACTAAATGTGTGAAGACAAAAAACTTGCATAGTACCTATGTGCCTAATAATATCTGGTTTCTAAAATCATATCTGAATGGACTGACAGGCAAAAGAAAAGATTACCTTTTCCTATTTGTGTTTGAATGTCCCTCGCCCATGTTTTATGTTGATATATATATAGGCATTATATGTGGGAAGGACTGAGATGTGGACAGTGCATGGATCACTACTGCTGACCAGGAAAGATGGTCATCCGTGGAGCTAGTGATGTGCTTCCTTTTTTCCAAAAGGTTTGTATAAACAATATTAAATATACTGCCCACCTTCCTAGGATATAGGATGAATATGACCCTCAGAATGAAATTTGTAAAATAGAATGTGTGTGTCAAATAGCAGCACTGACATATTCATCTGTAGCCATACAAGAAGCCATACTTCTTGTGTCCAAAATGGTAACTACGTTCATCTATTTTTAGTAGTTGACTAAACTGTCTGTTTTGTCAATGCAGATCATCTGTTCCTCTATACAAAACTTTGTAGGCACAGTGGCTGTAAAAGCAGTCCCCTACTGCTCTATATTAAAAGTGTAAAAGAAATTAAGCAGTGATTGACCTGTGGATGTTCGTTCTAGCTCAGAATCAATTCACATTAGCTTTAAGTTTGGGAAAGCTTACAGTTCCAGTACTGTATCTGTTATGAGGAATCCAAATTTCAGGTTTTATTCCAGTTCTGTATTTGTTAGAATTCTTGGCTTGTTTTTTTGTTTGTTTTAGAAAATTAAAGCAATTGGATATAGTAGCACTTAGCCCCATTAAATGTGAGAGAGACATCAGGTCCTAGATATAGGATTTAACAACTCACAGTATTGATGTACTGCAGCCTTTCAGCAAAGCAGTAGAGAGTTTTACTGTTAAGGAGGATAATATTCTATGCATCTTTCTCCTACCTGTTTGGATACATAGGCCTAAAGATGCCAAATATTTCCCACTGTAAGGGAATCCTGCAGAAGTTAGTTACATTCTGCGCTTCACAAAAGAAGTGTCTCACACAGAAGGATTGGGTCAGGAGAACAGTACTGCCCCATGGTGCTTCGTTCATATTTAGTGACTGCTGAGAACCGTAACTGCCGAATGCAGAATTCTCTGGAGTACTAAGGCAAAAGATATCACAGAAGGACAAGGCAGATTGCTAATCGTAGAGTTGTATATAGTGATTTTTTCCCCTTCTGCTTAGTTTTCCAATGCCAGAGTAACCTAATCATATATTTTGAAATCTAAAAGCTTGTGACACTATATCCTTTCATACCAACCTAAATCTTGAAACAGTGATTTTTCAGGCAGACTTTTAAGAGAACTGTGATTCTTAAAAGGCTCACACTGTTGTCTCCTGTTATGAATTGTGTGGCAGGGGACTAAGAGAAGAGAAAACTCGACCTCAGTTTGTTTGTTTGTTTTTAATCGTTAAAGAGGCAGAAGCTGCTTCCCAGCATAGTGGATCCTATGGGATCTTTGAGGGCTATGAGAATGATTTGCTTAAAGTTCTTTTACCCCAGCACCAGCTTTGACCTTCAGTTACATTCTCTCTGGTCCTGTCCTACTAGTAACATCTCCAGTTTGAGCATGTGGGTGCCTGATGTACTAGTTTACTTTAAAATACAAGGTTAGAGCTTTCCTTTAAAGACTCCTTGTCTTAACAGCCCATTTATATCTGGTCAAGAGGGCATCTCAAGGCTTTCCTCAGACAGCCCATGTCAAAATACATGTGATGTATCCATATAACCCTGATGCCATTTCATTGTGGACCATCCTGTTTCTAGCAGAAGTATGGAGGCACCTGGGAGATCCCCAGAGAACAAGAGGAAGGAAAAGCTGACATATGTGTTGCTAGGCCCAGTTTTCCGCTTGGTCTGGCTCATGAATAGCATCTGAACAACTTGCCTGAGTATGCCTGCAGTAAATAAAAAGCAGATAAAATCATCTCAGGGTCTGGACAGTAGAGACTCAGAATTATCCACAGTTCGTATTTTAGCTGAACACACATGAGTTTTGTTAGAATATTTCTGTGAGCAGATGCTTTTCAAAAGGTGAGCTGAGGCAAAATAAGTTCCTTTTCTGCAAAGAAACAATTTATAATGGCTGGGGGCAGAGGAGAGAGGACCACTCCTCAGAAGGAAGGAATGGACTTCTTACCATAACTCCTCACTTATCTGACCACAGTCACTTTACTGTTCTGGCTTGCTGAGTGAATCTTTTTTCACGTGATAGACTGTTCTCATGTATTGTCCATAGGCAATACTTTCTAAAGTTTTTGCTCCTAATGCCTTTAATAAAGTAACAGAGATGAAGAGAAAGTAAGTAGCTGATTATTTGCAATAACTTTCTTCAAATACACATGAATGCTTTCACTGATATGTTGCTTCCATTTAAGTAATGTGTTGTGATTCTAACAGCTGACATATGGAAGTAATAGAGGAAAGAATTATGACTCCCTTTTTCTAACCAGATGAAGGTGAATGCTCTGCGGATTGTCACACATGACGTACAGCAGGAGGGCTTCATTCCATGCATAGTGATTTGCTGCCATTCAGGAAGCTCATTAGCATTCTTCGGAGAAGGTTGTTATGGTCCCATTATTTTCTCCTCCAGAGGTTAAACTACTCTAACTACATTTAAGGGGAGGAAAATACTGCACTCCCTGTCCATGTCCCCGATAAGTGACTGTTTCTTTTCTTACCTATGTCCCATGTTTTACAGTTTAATGGTTATGCAACAGGAAAAAAGGTGTTAGTGTAACTTCATAGCTCTTATAACTAGCACACTTCCTCATAGAACCCAAATAAGAAAATCATTGCCTCTATGAATCAACTGATGATTTCCCAAGTATGTACACATGCAGTATGTATGCACAGTCCTGTATATTTATGTCTAGCAAATTACAGTAATAATTTTTTTCATTTTTAAAGTTTCCATTATTTCTCTGTAGTAGTGAGTATTTTAATACTCCTAGGCTGAATGAACTATCTTACTGATGGGTGTCTGGCTGTTGTATTTTCATTTTTGTTCTTAATGGAATTATGTGGTTTAAGAGCTATGTTATTTCAAACTTAAACAATTATGATCCCATGGGATCAGGTGGGCTAACTGAACACTTTCTATAAGGCTTCTGCTTTCCACTTGACCTTGTTTATTATGTAGAGATATCTTTACATTTGAGCATAAGGCTTCACTTACAAAGAAATCCACACCAAATGCTTATGTGCACCCAGCGTGCCAACCTCCTTTAGTCATTCTTGGTTCAAAGCCATATAAAAGTTCTGTCAGTATCCTATTTCCTCTCTCTTCTCAGAAACTTATACTTTAAGAATGTATGTGAATATTTTCATAGGAGAGATGAAAATGCATGTGACCCTGCACATTATACTTTCAGTATTGTCAACATAACCTAAGTCCAGCTCTGTTTGGCTTGATCCATATGGCCATGAGAGCAAAGCCTGCCTTTCCAAAATTTATAGAGTGAGTGAAATGTGAGGCAAGACGTGTTGAAACCTTAATATGCACTATAAGACTTTCACATCTACTGGATAATTTGCCTCCACTGAAAACCCTTTTTCAAAGTTTCAAGATTAGTAATTTAAAAGCTGCCTGTTGTTGTTCACTGAATAACAATGTTCAGTGAGCAAAAGAGAAAAAAGGAAGTTACAAGTGAAAATATACAGTGGGCTTTGATGTCTGTAAGTTAATGCAGACCTGAGGCAAGATGCTAACTTTCTCTGGGGCGTGCATGGCATCATAATTCAGGAATGCTTATATGTTGAAACTACTTTCCATCACATTGACAATGTGTTCCTATGCTGCACTGTCAGTCTCTCTTTTCTTAGACTGCAAGTTCTCTGGGTCAGAGACTCTCTTTATTCTGTGTTTACACCTTTCTTTATAGTCTTTGTACATGTCAGAGGCATGCTTCAAAAAGCATTTTGATATTACAAATAATGTGACTACAGTTTATCACAAAGCTGTATAAATTCATCACTGTATTAGTGCCTGCTGCAAGACTTATTCTGAGCTTTTTCAAATGACAAGTTTGCTCTCCGGCTCCTGCTGCTTTAGTGGAATTAAACAAAATTTTCACAAGCAACAAATAAAAATACATTGCAAACAAATATAAACATGTAAGCAATTAACTGTAAAACATTAAGCCGAAATTGTGACTACCTCCTTCCCTCTCTTCAATCTCAGGAAGAAGTATCACAGTATGGCAAAAAGAAGACTGAGGGCAGAAGGGGGAATCTGCCTCATTAGTTCTTTTACGGTTCAGTTCCATGGAAAGTGTCCTTTCTTTTCACCTGTTCAGTCTGGAAAAAGTCAGTACAACTACATGACTGATTCTTGATGATTATGCTTGCAAAACAAAGTAAAAGAAAGACAGTTGGTTGCCAGGGTCTATCTAACCCCTCTGGAAATAATGCCATATCTATTTTCAGTTCCAGTTTCTTTTTCTGTGTAAAATTCAAAGTGATCTGTCTTTTTCGTTTTGCTCTTTATAAGTGTTACTCCCTATTTAAAACCAGTGTTTGACAGACAGCATAAAAACCTTCTGACCAGTTTTTTTAAAATATTTAGTCTTTAACAGATTCCTTCTGATACTTTACAACCCTGGAGATGAATTAGACTGTTCCTTAGAATGTTGTTGCATGTCCACAACAAATCATAAATTAAATACCCTTACATATCGCAAAATGTATACTACGATACACTTGTAAATGTAAATACTGAAGAAAACAAATAAAAAGTCAGTGGCTGTGTGGATTGATGATCCATAGACTCATTCCAACCCAAGTCAGTAAATTGACATGGCAAGGGCCATGTCATGCTGTACAGAAGTACCAGGTTAGGTTTGGAAACACTGTGGTTGCGTTTTTGTGGAGCTAATAAGACATATAGCTCTACATCAAGCTCCCATGCACTTCTGCTTCCAGCAGTAGCACTCCTGAGAACAGCTCAAGCTTCTCTGCTCCCAGTGTACAGCTAACTTGGAATAAATATAACTGGGAGTTGCCTGTGATGGAGCGCTAATGGAACTGGAAAAGAATCTGAAAAATAATTTTGTCTTGTTAAGTATTTTTATGGTCAGAAGATCATTCCTCTTGTACCTTGCCCTTGTCCTTTCTCACTGTCCCCCTTAAAAATAATGGGAATTTTGAAAATGGTAATCCTGAAAATACCCTAAAAAACAAGATAGAGGTTAAATTATATCCCAGTTTGCAGTGTAAGATGAATTGGAATTTAAACTATATATACTTTGTATCAGAAAATTATTTATCTTTCTGACTGGAGAAATTTCTTGAATGTTGTGGTCAGTTTGGTCACCACAGAATCAGAAATACTTAGAGAATGCTTAGACAGAAACACCAGCATAGTCAGGAAATCTCTGAGCAAAGACTGAAAAAGTAAAGGCTAAAGAACTTGTTAAATGATGACCAAAGCAGAAAATAATAGCCTTCAAATGTCTGCAGGCTATATACAATGAGGATGGATAGGAATTATTTAATATGCTGCACTAAAATATTTAAGTACAGGCTGAAAAGCCAGTATAAGTTCCTTACAATAGCATGTGGTAGTGTGAAAAATATTATCCAAATGGAAGTAAAAGGATTATGTAAGTTTTTAAAAATCAGATTTGGCAAAATAGTATAAAATGTGCTATTTGAAGCAATATAATATTGGCAAGGAATTTGTACTAAAATGTATTCTTAATCTCTTACAGTGTAATCAAATGCAGAATTCAGTTTGGATTCCTGTTCATCACTTTGAGCCCACAAGTGTAGAGCGTAGTTGGGAAATTGGTCTACCTAGATGTGGTTTCTATAATCTTGTATTTTAGAAAGGCAGGCGCTCATCTAAAAACAGGAAAGGTGCGTGTCAACACTTCTAACAAAATCATCCCTTTGTTTTAATATGCGTTCTCTTATGTTTCTTTTACTGATGTCCATTGTTTCACAAAGCTCTTGTTTTGTCTCTGCTGAAATATTTCCCTTGGACTAGGTACTATATAGAAGTCAATGAGGTTGTCCAAATTTTGATTAACTTTAAAATACGATCTGTGGGGGGGTTTTTCCTGTATTGGTTACATATAATCATGAAAAATAGGGTTTGAGAAAGAGTTAAATTAAGGTAATTTTATACAAGCTTTTCTTTTCTTGCTTTCACATTTTCTGTTAATTTTTCTATACCAATGCTGATGCAGCAGAGGAAGTTTACTGAGCAACTTTAGAACTATTGATAAAAAGAAGAAAAAAATATGTATTCATTTGTGACTCCCTAGCGAGCGAGCAGGCTGGAGACTGAATTCCCAGCTGTTTCTGACATGGAGTTTTGAGACAGAAAATGAAAATCTTTTTGGTCAAAGATTTTTTTCTGGAAATAAAGATAGAGTTTAAGTAGAGAAGGAGCTTTCCCTAGGCCCCAACTCACCCAAATTATAAGGACAAAGATAGAGAGATAGATAGAGAGACAGATAGATGTTTAAACAGACCAAGCAGTAAGAGAAGTTGAGGAAACTTTAAGGCTCTATTAGGAAATAAAACAGGAAACACATTTGTGAATGATTGTGTCATCTGTGTGCTGCCCAGCCTTGTGTGTTCAGTTTATTTAACAGGACAGTGATATGACAGTGACAGGTCTATTACGCTTGACTAAACAGGGTGAGCAACTGGCTCTATTATGGTTTTTATCTAAATGAGAGGGATTGAGTCTTTTATTTGCTCTTTATTTTGTTTGTTCTCTAATATATAAAACTAAGATTAACACAAGTATTATTGGGGTTGTCTAGCAGCTTTAGTCTTAGTTAGGAAAAAAATACAAACTAAGAAACAAACCCCAAAGTGTTTCTCTTTGGCACCAGCTTTTTATACATAGCAGCATAGTGACTAATATTTCTTTTAAGCTACCTAAATTGCAGCTTTTTATACCTGAGTCTGTAGACTTGAGTTTCCCCTTGAGCAAATAACAAGTTTTCACTGTAATTGTAGCTACTGTTATTCAGTGATCTCTCTTTAAATGCTGGAAAAATAAAAAACTAAATGCTTGAAATATTTTATGCCCTGGAAAAATAGAGTGGCACCACCCACTGTTGAGCTGTGATCATCGGTATAAAGATGCAGACAAAATTTCAAAAATTTACTTATTTAAAATTCTGCTGGACTGTAAGCACAAACTTTTGGGCTTATGGGGACAATTGAGTCAGTTTATACAGTCTCAGGAATTGAGATTCAGAGAGTACTAACACTGAAGCAAAAAAATTAGACTGAGGTTTTTGCAGAAGGCCATATCCACAGGCTATCATTTTAACTTTCATAACCTTTTCCTAAAAAAATAAGGCATTTGTAATGTCCATGTTTGCTTTTGTCAATCCATCAGTCTAATGACTTTTGAGCCTACTGGCCAATTTCAGTCCAGTGTGAACAGATAAGGACAGGTCTCAAAGAGAGTTAAATTCCTACTAACTTTGTGGAATTCAGTATGAAATAAGACATATGCGTGGATTAGTGCCTGCTCTGAAGCTGAGGTTTCAGATGAGTTCTGCATTTACCTGTTGTCTGTGACCTGCCCCTGGCTGATCAGTATGCCGTATCTAGGAACTAGTGACAGCACCTACTGCCCGTTTTTCATCTGGATAGGGGATGTGGGACACTGGGAAGGGAATGAGGGGCTTCGGAGACATGGGAGGGCCTGAAGGGGAGGGTCAGTCCGAGGTGACAGTGTGAAAGGGAGCACAGGCTACTGCATGTGAAAATGGCAATTTTTTTGAGACACATCTATAAGGAATCAGGTTTTATGGAACTTCTTGTTATTGTTGTTTTGTATGCAGACCATGGATGAAAAGGAGGACCTGAAATCTGAATTGCATCTCTAAACATTGGCATTTTCAACAGAGTAATATATCCACTGACAAACTCATTGGAGTGGTGTAGATGTAATGACACAGCTGCTTCCTCCTGCATATTCTAATGAGGTCACTGTGCTCTCTCGTGATGAGAGTTTGGGCCCATAAATTCTTAGAATATTGAACCTTATGGATATTTTCAGCATTTAGCATCTCTCTTCCACAAGCAGAGCCACATGTTGTAAAGAGTTGCGTAAAAGGGCCCTAAGCAGCAGAGCCAGGCAGCAGCGCATGGCGGATAAGGGAGCATAGACTTTGCCACAGTGGAAGCTCGTGACCACCGTGTACAGTGGAGGACTGTCTTGCTTGGACAGTAGCCTTTGTCTTCAAGCCAGATTCTGACTGCTGTGCCCATTGGCTGTAGTGAAAGCTAAAACTGGAGCTGGCATGTGAGGAAGCATTAAATAAGAAGCACACATCTTGTTGATAATGAGTATGGTACTAGGAATTGGGTAACCCATCTGTGTTCTGTCTGAGCTGATTGACTGTAAGATATAGACACCATTTAAAGAATAGCCCATTACAATGCTTTAATTTTTATAACAAAATATTGTGCACCTTACCAAACAAGATGTGAAGCTGTAAAAGTGTGGGGTGTCTAATGAGACTCAGAGGTACAATTGCTTTGCAGCTCAGGTCATTCTCTGAACCTCAGTTTTTGAGGCCTAACACTTACTGGTATCTAGACAAGTGTCTACATGCGTCAGTAAACAACCTTTACAATTTATCTACTACCAATGGGATGTGATGGAGATGAGCAAGACCAAGCAGTCACAGCAGGGTGGCCAGGAAGTGAACTGGAACAGAGTCGGAACTACTCTGTGGCCCTAAGAGTTGGACCGTCATGCTCAGAGGTCAGGCGGCTTGGTGGCATGTGTGACTTTGTGCTATGGCTGCTTGAGGGCTTGTGTTGTAACTAATGTACCTCTGTTTCCAGCTGTACTAGTTCATCAACAGTATCCTGACAATACAAACTTAACTGAATGAATGTGCAGAGATTTTGAATGCATTTTAGAGTCTTTTTTTTTTCTTACTTTAAATTCTGTTATATTGTGAGAATTTACCTATTTATACTTGCTGTTTCATAAGCAGATGAAGTGTTAGACAAAAACACACAAATCAAGGTTCTGTATTGAATCCTGTCTGACCAAAATCCAGGGGAAAATTGCCATATGGACCAGTAGGGTGTTTATTAGTTCTGCGTTAATTGGCCTGGGATTTTTTGACCTTTAATTAAAAGAAATGCAGGACTTTATTTCTGTTAACTGCAGAATAATGAGATCATTTAGCTGTGTAGTAATAGGCACCTCTTCCGTCAAAGTACAGTTTAATCAAGAGCTAATGATGCAGAATTCCATATAGAATCATGAAAACAGCATGCTAATTACATTACTTTATTAAATACAATTGGCACCAAATATTTAAAACCTTCAACTTACCTTGCCATAATTAGCTTATTCCCATTACCTGCTATCTCAACCTTGAAGAAGTGAGAAGCTGGTGAAAGAAGTTAGTCAGAAATATATCTTAAATCTCTTGGTTGTACAAATGATTCGCCTAGATGAAAGAGCTTAATTACTTGAAAATGTATAATTGGAGCATCATGAAAACTATTATTTTATATAATACAAAAAAACTCCAGAAGAAGACCCTGTAACATTAAAACGGTATATTCTAATGACAAACATCTGATGCAAATCATTTGAGACAACGTTTTCCAAAGCAGCTACTTAGTGGATACTTAGTATCCTTTGGAGGACCTCAAATTCAGATACCTTTTGCTGCCATTCAGAAGTACGTGTCATCCCATCTGTGCACATAAACTAAAGTTGTGGTCCCCTGAATTCTTCTGAAATCAGGTCCAGCATGTCTTATATTGAACACTGAAAAACCAAAGCATACATAATCGGGCCTCAGTGAAGCTCTCAGCCTGAATATCTCATCTCCTCAACACTTTAAAAGAGAAGTTTGGGTACCAAGGTAGTGATGCTTATTGAACTTAAATGAGAGGACTCCCACTGACTTGTTTAACTATTGTACGCCTTAATATATGGGAGGTCCGATAAGATACTCAAGTGAATGGATCTGGCAGACAGTCCAGGTTACCCCCAAGCAATCAGGGGGAGTTTTACATATCCTGCACGTTAAAGAATCGGGCTTCAGGCATGCCTGTTTTGATAATTTAAAAACACAATTGCTGCAGGTAGAATCTGGCTGTTGGTAAACTACAACCGTTTTTGAGTAACTGACACCAAGTACTTAATTCCTGCTCCAAGTAATTTTTGCATGTGTGTTTTGTTTTAAATTCTGCCACAATATTACATGGCCATTTGTAAATAGGCATCCTGCTGGCATGTGGAACTTCTACATTTTAAAAAAGAATTTGTAGATTTTTCATAATCCATATTTTTAATTGAAAAAAATAACTTCTTTCTTGAAGCTACTATATCTTGAGAAGAAGGGTTTTTTTTCCACATATTTTAATTTTGTTATACAAAGTAGCAGGAATAGTTATCTTCAGCTTGTGTAGAATCTGATGTGTTGTAAACTTGAAAGTATTTGTTGTCAGCAGTTCAGTTTTTCCATCCCTATTTCATCAGTTTTTCCATCTGTGCTGGATTGTGTCATCTTGGACACCTTGGTTCCACCAAGCCTTTCTTCACTTAAGCAGATTAGGGTCCGTTTATAATTTGTGGTCTCTGCCAGCTAACCACTTTGCTGAAAAAGCTGAAGATTGCATTACTTTTCTTCTCTTGCCCCCTCTGTAGTCTCAGCTCAGATAAGAGAATGCACAGCCAAAGAAAATATAAGCATTCTCCTCCTTTTGTCTGAAGGATATTCAAAATATTTTTTCAGACACAGCATAGCCAAAGTAATTATTCTTCTCCTGCATAGGAGATGTTTATGGTAATGGGTGTCAAAATGATAATCTTGGAAATCCAGAAAGAATATACATTGAATTTTAATGATGTTCTACAGATACCTAATTTATCATGAGAAAAACATTTTTCCTCTGAAGCAAAATAGTCTATTAAAATTATGATTCCCAGCCATTTGGGATGGAGCCTCACTGACATTGCCTTCTGTTTCTTTTTGTCATGCTGCCTTTTGCTACCTCCAAACACCCAAAATTCTTGCCACTGCCTTTCTATCCCCTGATCTCTGTCACAGCTTCTTGAATGCCTGCCATCACTGCCTTAGCAGTTCTCGCTTCCAACCCCCTGGCATGCTGCCTCTGCAGCGTTTCTGGTGGATCCCTGCTGCTTCCTCCCTCATCGCTCCCTTCCCCAGACCATGTGGCCCTCCTTCTCTCTCTTCAGCCATAAACCCCAGAAGTGCTAGGACAAACCCTAAGCTAATAATCAGGCACAGCTTGTTAGCTTGGACTCTCTTCTGCACTACACCATGCCATGTCTCACCTCTATCTAGTATTGGCACCTTGCTAGTGCCTCCAAGCTTAGGAACTACTATATAAAATATGGTAAAGCAAATCTCAAAATGTATGTGGGAAATTTCCAATACTGATTGTTTAACAGATAAAGAGAAGCACATTGCTCTAAAAAAGTCATGATCGTAATTTTTGTGTACATCATAGATGCACACTTCAGTCACATATATGTTACATTCCTGAATTCTCCCTTTTCATTCCTTCCTCCTCCCTCTTGTGTTTTTTGTTTTTTGTTTTTTTTCCTTATAAGCAAGTGTATTTGTAACATGGATAGAAACTTTAGCGGAGGTCAGATGTTGCAGAAAGGATCAGTTTGGAGGGGACAGATTGTGTATATACCTAGCCTGGCAGCTGCACTCGCAGGACCCTTTTCTCAGGGCCTTTCTACACACTCAGGAAAGGTAAAATGATGTGGCTAAATGTTAAAGGGACATCACATCACTCACAGCTCATTAAGCCCCTTTAAGAAGAACTCCAGTCAGTAAAGTGTCTTTAGTTCTGTTGTGGCTCTAGTTCTGTTTCTTTTCTCTCTTGAGGGGATTAAACTAAAGAGGAAATGTGGTACAGAGAATTAAAGCTACTTCTCATAAGAGCTCCTGTAAAGGGGCTTAATGCACTTAACTCATGTGCTTTCACATTATGCTTTTTACTAATTTTTTTTACCTTTTCAGAAAGTGCTTGCCTTCATTAAAGAGCCAGTACAGCGTTAGAAGTTTTCTTCAGAAGCTAAGTAGTTCTTACTTTGAGGAGTCATTTGATATTATTGTTAAACACATGAAATAATAAAACAAGTGTTACAGAGCTGAGATTTGCTTCCTGGAAAAAAAGGGGAGGAGATAGATTTTTTGGAAAATTGTGAAGTTGACCTTTATTCCTTTTATTGCTGACATAAAAACATATTCTGATTTGAAGTTTAAAATACTAACACTGTAGCATTGTGAGGTTATGTCTATCTGGTTGCCAATTTAGTTAAAACATGTGTGACCACAAATAAGATGAACAGCATTTTGAACGGGTTTGCTCTTCAAGTTCGTTAGCTGCTTTTGAGTAGGAAAATAGTCATAAATATGTTGGCATAACTACAGAAACAAGTAATAGTTACTTTTGTGGTGAAGCAGAATTGAACATTCTTGATTTATTTATCTGATCGCTGCTATAGCTGAGATGTTTGGGCCTGAAGATTTTGTTGTTGGTGAAGAGATTACTACTGTCTGTTTGCCAAAGACAAGCTTACACTTCTGATTTCTGTGTGACAAGCTATAAAGTGAAATCATGAAAAGAGATATTTGAGGAGAGGAGGCAGAGTAGCTTCCTGGCTATGGAAGTAGAAAGCAAGTTTGGCAAAACAGGTTTTATTCATGGCTTCACTGCTGATTTGCTTGAGCAAGAGCTTTTGACAACCTATGTCATCTATCTGTGTCTCTGTTTGTCCTGTCTGTAAGATGAGAAAAATGAAATAAAACTGTTTGCTTTGTAAATAGGGTTGAATGAAAGATGATAAAAGAACTAAATATAATGGCTGTGAAAAAGGAAGGAGGCCATCCATAGGAAGGCAGGAATTTAAGTATTTTTTTGTGTGTGAATATTTTAATTCTCATGGTTCCTACTCTTCCATCTGTGGTCTTAGAGTCCATTTTCTCAGAAATTCTCGGTCAGATGAAATCTCATTGGCAGTTATAGCACCTTACATTTGCTGAGATGTTAAACTGGAAATGAAATAACTTAAATGGGATGATGCTGATTAATCATCTGAGAACCTGGCCTTTCTTACAACATATGTGATTTCTTATATTCCTGTCATTATATTATATACATGTCAGATGCAAAGGTTGAAAGATTGCTCTTGTTTTATTGTCAGAACAATTTTCATCTATTACTCGGATTATAATGGTGCCTTTTTCTGGGATTATTTTAGACTGTTAGTTATGACAGAAGGGAGTCTTTTGTCGTATATGGAATGCTCATTTGATTTCTGGCAAAAGGTATTTCCTGAACCTAATATATGAGCTAGGAAAAGTTGAAAAGAAAAGATTCCATTGTAGCTACATACATGAAAATGATTACACAGCCAGCAATTTCTTTTCCTTACAGTACCAGTGGAAATATAACGTGTACTAAATAATTATTTATAAACATAGGAAGGTTTTACTGCACAGTTTATAAAATATAATCTTTAGTGCTAGCATACTTATATAACATCTCATACAAATACCCAGAGAGGTTGTTCATAAAACGATCATAAAATATCACCAGCTTACCTTCAGCATATAAAATAGCATTTAGAAATGAAATTTCAAACTCTTCCTCCCCCTGCCTCTTTCTCTCTTTCTGTCTCTCTGATAGAAACTCACAGTAATAGTCCCTGCCATCTGCTACTGTATATTTTTCATGAGTTTTAACATTTTGTTTTTAGAACCTGAAAGATGAGTAAAATGTCAAGTCACCCAGAAAATAATCATAGGCATGACAACTCAAATGTTATCTCGGCTTGTCTGTACAAAAAATGGTTCACAGCAGGTCTGTGTACTCCTTCTTTGCAGACAGAGTGGGTAGAGCAGGTAAGCAGATACACTGTTGACTTTAGCTGGTACATTTCCAAACAACAGCACAAGATTTTAACATAAGAACTCCTGTTGATTTTAATGGGAATAATGTGGCGAAAAAACCAATAGGATCTCTTTCAGGAATCTCTAGAAGATGAACTCCAGATTTCCTTTGGAGTTTAATATTATTCATGACAGAAAAAAGATCAGTTAGGAGTGATACAAGGAATGTCTTACCATGTCTATTGGCCTAAATAAAATGCAGCTACCAGACTGTCACTGATGCAAGAAGGTGACAGCTATGCCAGTAAAATTAATTCCAAGTGAAAATGTAAAATCTAAATAGCATTATCATAGAAATGCATGGTCTTTCTGGTACCCTTCTCCCTCCTGCCCTTTAAAATTTAAGAATTCTGACTCTCCTATCAACCATATAACTGCAGTGTGCCAGAGAGATACAGGAAAGTATTCCTTCAAAGTTGGGTTTCTCTGTTTTCATTCTGTTTTTTGTCACTCAGAGACTAGACTAGAGCTGACAAGCTGGGAAGTTGGTTAAAAGGTACTGGATAAGACCTTCAGCTCAAAAAGTAGTCACAGTTCTTTGCAGTTCAAGGATTGGTGCCTCATAGCAGTAAACACAGCATGAAGAATATAAATATAACCTAGCCAGAGGCTACATACAGTAGTCCTCCAAAAAGTTTTTTTATTTTGGCAGATAGCTGTAAGGAAGTATATTTGACATTAAAATTTTAAATTGTAAGAATAATTAGAGTCATGCTATCAATCTGCACTGTTCATTTGGGGCTTAAATTTTACTTTATCCTGAAGCCTGCGCTGCAGAATTCTTATCAGAGTGGATGTAGTTTTTGCCCTTAAACTTCTTTAAAGTCGTGCAGTAAACGGAAATCCAAGGAGCTGTTTTTTTGCTGTGTTTCTGAGCAACCTTCTTCACTGGTGTGCAAGAACCTCAGAATCATACTTTTTTGAGGGTTTTCTGAATGTATGGATTTTTCTTCCAGTGGGACCTATTGGATTTAATTCAGAGGGAAAGAACTTTGTAGCCATTCCTGTCATCTTGCTGTCAAGCTGTACTCAGAATCTCTTTCATTCAGAGATATAAACCATTAATATAATAAGTGTATTGCCATATCATTTATCTCC
Source organism: Apteryx rowi (assembly GCF_003343035.1). Classification (NCBI taxonomy): domain Eukaryota; kingdom Metazoa; phylum Chordata; class Aves; order Apterygiformes; family Apterygidae; genus Apteryx; species Apteryx rowi. The sequence goes on from NW_020450816.1 coordinate 218,710, forward strand.
TACATTTTTAGCTTCGCATCTCACTAAAAAGACAAATTCTTTCATTGAATCAGTTCCCACCAGCTCAAGGATGATTTTAATAATAAACCTTGCAGATTTGCTAACATTCATCAGAATAAGAAGTTTGCTCAGTGATCTTTACTCTCATAACCTCTGCAAAAGTTCTTGTTATACTGTTGCAAGATTTATCTCTATATATTCCACTTCAGAAGTCTCAAGCTTGTTTTCAATTATCTCCATTTTGTGTTTCATTTTACTTATTCCTTTATAAAATACGTTGTTTGCAGGACATTTTTAGGGTTTCCTTTCCCAGTGGAAGAGGATGATCTTTACCTTATTAATACTGTTCTTAAAAAAGCTATCACTCTTGTTGCTAGAGCTGCATTGCTGGAGAAGACAATAGGAGAGGCAAGTTAGGGGGAGAGCAACATGATGCCCTTCCTGATCTATGTGGACCTTAAGAAAAAAGAGAAAAATGATAGTTCTTTCACAAGTTTAGCTTTGTGATTAATACGTGTTTAATGAATGTGCTTTTGCATAATATACTGCTCTGCTGAAGTGGTAAACAAGAGAAGTACTACTGGTAGCTCAAAATTGAAACTGCTCGTGTTTTGTCAGCCATGTCAGCATAATTCAGTTTTGCAACCCTCCAGGATGGGAACAAAATGAGTTTCTCTCCTATTGCTGCAGAACAGCTCCTTCAGGCACCCGCTTCCATGAGTCAGTCTGAGCCATAAGTGTAAGGAGCTCTCTGAGGCCCCAGAACCGGGACAGTGCTGCTCTGTGCCCTCGTCTCTTCTTGTCTCTGGCCCCCCTGTTGCTGCTGAGAGAAGAAGCTGTGGAGGTGCAGGGCTGCTCTAGCAGTGGCAAGCAGGACGGCGAAGAGGTCTGGAAAGTGTGTTCCCACTTCTGGCAGTGCTGCGCTCCCTTGATGGGGCCAGGCCACCTCTTACTGGGAGTAGGGAGCTCCACTGGGGCCTGATGCCCTGGGCCTCTCGAGTTTGGTACGCAGGGGAGTGTCACCATTTGCCTGATTTTGTCATTGTAATGTTGTTGGTATGACAGTTTAAGGAAATAGGCTTGACAAAATTTGCAGATAGAGGTTGTGCTTTTATTAGAATTGATATAGGTTAACCCAGTATGTGACTCGAAGAGCTTGTGTGCCCAGAAGCTGTCTGATAAGGTGCATATTACCTCCATCTATGAACTGGGGCATATTTTAAACAACTGTAACTTTGCTTTGCCTATATCTAAAGCTGGAATTGACTTCCATGCCAACATTTTGTTGTCTCTGGCATTCTGGTTAAAAAAGTAATTATGGATAAACTACTAATATTTAAAATGGCCAGAGAAATGTATAATTAAAATTACTGGGTCATATTTTGCAAGGCACTAAGTTGTCATTGAATTTCAAGAGTAAGGTGCCTATTTGACATTTAAACCTTTGAAAATCTCTAGTGGTTTTAATCTTTTTGTGATTTTAAATCCATTCCCCTTTCATAACATGGTTAGAGTTACTCATTTCTGACAAGAGTATTGTTTTTAATCACTTTATCAGAATATTTGTTGGTAGAATGTATGCTGACTTTGAAAACTCTTTGATGACCTTTGATGTATAAATTTCCTTTCTTTCAAAGGTATGGCTACTTAGTAGGCTGTGTGAGTGCCTGAGCCTGCATGTGTATGTGTACTATAGCTGGCCATACAATTCTGATGTGCTGTGTACACCGTTGCAAATCTCTGAAGAGTCTGTTGTGTTCATAAATAAGCAACTATCAAGGGCTCTGTTGAAGGCAGGCCATTTGGAGGAGTGTATGCTCAGTGTCATTTTAGAGGAAGCTTTTTGTTCTTTTTCCTATGTTTTGTTCTTGCCTTGTAAAGGTTTTGCTCATACTGGAAAGCTAGCTTTTTGTTACACCTGAGAAACTGAAAGAGAGAATAACAGCACCAGATGAGAGTTTGGGAGATAACTCTTCAAAGTAATCTGTAAATCTTGGGAGTTACAAATCAAGAAGAGCATATTGAAATTGAAGAGTGAAGCTGTATCTGATGAATAATAATTTCCCCATTTCTTTCAACATGCTGGTTTTTTGTTTGTACTAATTTAGTCCAAGTACATTTATGCTGACAGCCAGTATGCTAACTGTCTGAGAAATGAGTCAGAATTTTGGGGTAGGATTAAGTTCTGTAACGCAGAATAGGCTTCATCTAACTTCTTTCCGTCCTTCTGGATGCCTTTTTTTTTTTTTTTTTTTTTTTTTTTGCCAGCAATTTTTAAACATGAATAAAATGTTCTGTATGTGCTTGCACCTGATCTGGAGAAACATAATCCTGATAGATCCTATTCACCCTAGTGAATGGGACCATCGTCTGGGACACAAGATCTGAATTTCATTCCTGGCTGTGTGTCTGGTTTACTGAGTAAACAGTGAAAGGTCTTCTCTCTGGCATGTGCCTTTGTTTCCCTATCTATAAAATGATTCAGGAAATAAAGCATTATTTAATATCTGGTCATCTTTACAAGAAAGAAGATGCAGTTTGCATGTTGTCCTTGATCTTTAAATGGTAACAAAAATATCTATCACTTCCTTGTCATATATAAGAGAAAACACATGGAAATATATATACCTTAAAAAAATACTTATATTGTTAAATTAAATTTCTGTGCCAGATGTGGTTTTATATAGATATGTGTATATGTTTTTGGTGTTTTTTTTTTTCAGGCCCTCCTTGACACTCAGAATCTTTTGAGAGCTCAGATTACAAATTTTACTTTCAACCTGGGATTTTCAGGGAAATTTTATCACACAGGTAAGAATTAAAAAAAAAAAAAAACTTTCATTTTGCTGGTATTCTTTGTACTATAAGGGAAGTAGAAATGATAAGGATTATATATCTTTATGTTGTTAAATAAAATGATAGGGACTAAGGGTCTAAGTAGAGAGAAGAGTTTCTTTTGTAATAGTATAACTAAAAAAATCAAATTTTATTTCCTTCTAGCTTGCTTTGGGACATAAAACTGTGTGATTTAGGGAAACAAATTTTTTCCTAAACTTCATCTAGGTTGAGTATATAAATGCATCTTTGCAGCTATGTTTCTCTTAAAAAGAATGATGGTTTCCATTCTTTGCATAATAGTCCGGTAAATAGAGCAATGAAGAGGAAGTAGGAGAAGCAGGCTGGTAGTTTCTAAGCCCAAGAAGGCTAAGTCCTTCAGAAGAGTGTCCTGTCAGACCGTTAAGTTTCCTGAATAAGAGGAATGCTGCTCTTCCTCTTACAAGCAGAGACATGCAGAAACACCAGAGTCACAGGGCCTGGAGGAGGACTTGCAAGAGACGATCCAAGTCTGAGATGCCAGATTCAGCTTTCTGTAGAGTTTATGCGTGTTACATACCTGTCATTGGATAGCAATAACATCAGTCCTGAGAATGGAATAAAGACATCTCTCCTTGATTCTTTATACTTTCATTCAAAGAGTGGGACATGAAATTTAAGCTGGCTCAGATGACTGCTACAGACTCTGTCTCAGAAAATGGAGAAAGGGAAGCATGTAGGATAGGCCGACTAAATCTTTCTCTGTGTTTGTTCCTCGAGTGCATGGAAAATTTAGGTAGTAATTTTAGGTGGGCTGGAACATCTCAGGATGATACACCTGAAATTCTGGTAAGGTGTAGTGGCTGCATTAGATGTCTGTGTGGAACAGATTGAATTCTTCTTCCCCTTACATTAAAATTCAGCTCCCTTCAACATGTTGTTGAGCAGTAAATTTCACCAATCGAACAAATTTCCTGCTGACTTCACTGAAAGCTCTGTTGAACTACCACAGATTTTATCCTTTTGGATAATTTGGATAGTTGAGATATTGTAGCAATATAGTATCCATTAAAATAATTTTATGCTTAAACCACTGTAGAAATAAGGAGAAATTAAAGATAAGGCATTAAATAGGATGTGATATAGAAGAAAGGTGTTCTCTGCTGACAAACAAAAAGACATGCATGCAAAATAGGACAACATCAGAGCCTGGGAGAGACAGACAAAAGACTATTCAAAATAATGTCATAGTTGAAGGATATTAATATGAAAAGGAGTCCCGCCTGGGCATCTGACTGATGCCTCCAGCAGCCTCCTGCCAGTGACCCCTCCTCACAATTCCCAGGGCTCCCCGTGCAGTTTGTAGTGTAAGTCCTTCATTAAACCTATCCTGTTTAACCCCTTATGAACCTTGAGTGTCTCTCTCCGCCAGTATCTGACCCTCTCTTGCCCGCCTCGTGGTCACAGGACTCAGAATCCTATAACTTAATGAGCCTACAAATGTTGATATATCATTACATATATCTGCCCACATTTTTCCTTGTCTGCTTTGGTTCCCTTTGAGGTAAAGAGAAATAAAATTACAACAGTGAAGGAATATCAGATGAGGTTTATTGAAGGAAAGAGGATAAGGCAAAAGGGATGTAGTATAGCCTTACTGATGCAGAAAAGGTAGGAGCTGAATATTTGGCAAAAGATACCAACAAAATAATAGATGATGCAAAATGCTGAGAGAGAGAAAGGATTTGTAAAGTTGTGTTGTTTATTAGAGGGGGTAGGAACAATTAGGTAAGCAGGAAATAGGCCTGCCCTGCAATTTGTTAAGCTATATATTCTCGAAGTTTGGCTCCTACGCTCTTTACAAGGCAGCCCATTAAGGGATTATTTAAATTTGACTGCCTTTGACAGAACTAGCCTATCATTAAAAATGCACTGGGACTAGGATAAGTATCTAGGCTCTGGTGGGGGTCTGATCTGTCAGCTAATTAGACCCTGGCACTTCCTTTCCCCAAGGTGCTCCCAGATACTTGGGCTAAATCTCTCTTATTAAATTATACAGAGCTGAGGCACAGGCCTGAGCACTGAAACTGGAGTGTCATTGCTGTTGAATTACACGAATGGTCTCTGGAGGGCTCTTGGCCCAGGTGAGCCTGCTTTCCCCAAACAGGCCCTGAGTGCACTGTGGGAGGGAGCACAGGCAAGGGGTTGTTCCCAATAAGTAGTTGGGATATGGCTGTCTTCTCTTGCTGGCTAAGAGAATTTATGAGCTTGGAAGTGACCAGCTGGTTCACGGTCAGAGAACAGGCCCTGTCACTGTCTTATTTACTGGTGTAGCTGTAGCATGAGAGGTCTAGAAGAACAGCACAGCTATAACACTGCTCCCTGAGCAATTCCTATTAATAAATCAGCATAGCAGTTAGAAATTGCTGCAGGGTCTGTTCTGGGGCACCACATCATTAGGAACAGGCCAAAAAGTACCTGAAAAGACAGGCCTGAGGTCTGAGCAATAAGCCAGTGAGCTGCAGCCAGCCATTGAGTATCTTCAAAAACGCAGATTTTTGACAACTCCTAAATAAGTCATACTCAGAATGGTAAGAACTAGCAGGGAGGAGAAAGTAGTTGTATTGTGCATGATATTTTGAAAAGTCTAGTGAATTCCATAGTCTGCAGGTAACATAAAAGGAGAGGAAGTTTGGTTGAAGAGTGAATTGAATTTGGATAAGGAATACCAAAAAAGAGTTGTCAGTGTTTTCATTTATCCTATTTATTAAACTGTCTTGTATGTAATTTCTCTTATTTTGTCTCTTAGCTGCTAATGTTACTGATGTAGCACAAGAATGAGAGGAAAGTGTTGTTCCATACGTTCAAGATGTCATGTAAATGAGGCTCGCAGTCTTTTACCTGGCTATAATTACTTAAGGGAAAGGAATATGTACTTGGAAACCTTTAAAATCTTTAGTATTTTAATTGGTCAAGCTTTATTTTGCTGATTTCCTTCTTATACTTTCAAACATTTGTAACAATATAATAGAAGTGCTTTACTTCAAGGGTGGGGAGGTTTTGTTTTGTTTTGTTTTGTTTTTTGCAGGCACTGAGGAGGAAGATGAAGGTGATGACCTGTTGTTGAGGTCAGTAGATGAGTTTTGGTGGTTTCCCCATATGTGGAGTCACATGCAGCCTCACCTCTTCCACAACGAGTCGTCCCTGGTGGAGCAGATGATCCTCAATAAAAAATTTGCCTTAGTGAGTAATATTCTTGCATTTTATACTGAGTATAGGTATTCAGAGACCATAATTTCTATTTTGTAAGAAAATCAATGCTTGTAGAATTTGTTTTAGTCCAAATGAATGAAAAAAAATTGTGGATAAAGTGATTTTTTTCAATCATTCTACCTGGTGCTATGAAAATTCTGTTTCTGTGCAGTTTGAATTTCCTTCTTATTTAAAGTTTGTGGGTTTTTAAAATTATTTTATAAACATTTTTGAATGGAAAAATTGTTTCAGAGTGAAGAATGAATATATTCCAAAATTGTTAGAAATTCTTCTTTTTCAATATTTTTCTAGATAAAATTTTGTTGAAATAACCCTTGGATTGCTTGGATTTGAAAAAATCTCATTTTTCTAGAAGAATAAATATTCCATCAAAACATTCAAATGACTTTATGTAAACACTGCATGTTGGGATTAATGAAGTGTGCCACTTTTTCAAAGGTGCTTCTCTGCAGTGGTACCTAACAACACCTCATATATTCCCTTTAAATTGGCTTTGTAAAAATTGGTTCTGAAAAACATTGCCTTCAATAATTATATATTCGGAGCAAAGCTCTTGAAAAAAAATGTGTGAGTGAGACTGTAAGAAAAAATAAGAACAGATATTTAAGTCTGAAGATACTAGGGAAACAGGCTTACTCATTTTTTGTCAGTTAATTTCATACAATAAAACCTACCTGGAAATGTCATACATAGTGCATTATGTTATTTGTTTGAAGAAATTAGTTATGCTAATTTAAAATTATATTTGTTTTTAAATATATGTAAAATTATTTAAGATTATTTTAAAAGATTAGGATTTTGTTTTTTAAGATTATTTTTAAATTTATTTCTACCTTGCATGAGAAAAGCAGATAAATGGTAGGAGAAGAAGTAAATAGCTGAAAACCATAATCCCTTAAAATATGCCAAAGTGGGACGTTATTTAGGGTTCACAGTTAAAGAGTGTGTAAAATGCAGGGCTGTTAGCAGAATGGTAACCCCTGAAAGATTGTTCCCAGATGAGCAGAAATATAGAAATACTCTCGGGAATGGCGGGTGGGTGATGGAGCGTGGGTGACGCGTGTTGAGCAGCAATAGCAGGGCTGCCTCAAAGCACCCCCTCCCCATGACTCTGTCACTGCCCGCTCCATTCCCCCCACCACCACCATCACTGCCAAAGAAGGTGACTCTCTTGCAAGTTACTGGAATTGCACTGGGGATATGAGAGGAGAGTAAGGTCCACTCTGCATCTTTTAGAAACATAATATTCCCCAAAATTGTTCTTCAAGTGAAATACCTCTTCCAGAGACCTTGCACAGCTTGGATAAAGGAGATCTAGGTATGTGAGAGGTTATACTAAGTAATCGTTCCAGCAATACAAGTGTATAGCTCTTCAGCCATTCACTCTAACCATTCACTCATTCACCAGCCATTCATTCATTCTGGCTAACCCGAGGGAAGTGTTAACGGCTGGGTTCATCTTGACGGCACACACAGGACAAAATAACCTGGGGAAACATTGTTTTGAGCATATGGGAAGCTACTCTTTTCAAGAAAACAATTCACACCAAATTTCCTTAGTTTTATTAGTTGGTTTTTTTACCAGTTTTTATCTTGCTTTAATGATCTGGCACTGTATTTTCTGTTAGGTAACTGTAATGATCACTTTTATAGTGACTTGTATTTTTGATTAATGCAAAAAGTTAAGAAATGGTCCTATGAAATAGACTTAAAATAACTGGAGTCTTCTCTTTAGAGAAAAGATAAATGGGAAGGCATATAATACAATTTACCAAAAAACCTAAGTTATAATATCAAGTATAAAAAAGAAAGTTTTGAAAGAGATGTGGACCCTCGTGATTCACTCCAGTGTCTAACTGTGGGGAGTGAGGATGAAACTTGCTCCGTACCATACTATCCTGTCACGACATGTTGCAGATAGTCTTCAGTCATCCTTGATGATTCCTGGCCACTCTTAGCTATGGTATTCAACTAGAATAACTGCTGCTGCAGTCCACTGTGATAATTCTTGTGCTCCAAGGATAGCTTGAGGGTGGATTGCTTTGAGATTTACAGAGAGTGAAAATTGGGATTTATTTTAGATTTGTAAAATCTAGTGTGTTGCAAAGTCTTCAGAAACTAAAGTGTGTTACAAAAGAAAAAGATACTGATTTTTGTTACAGTTTTATATGGGTACCTCTGTTAAATTCAGGTGAGGGGCTATCTAGTTCTAACCCTAAAAGCTTACAGTTGGTGAAAAATGCACCATTTCATTGTAAGCATGGAGATTTTTTTTTTAGTTTAATCAATTAAAAACTAAGTATTCACAACCCAAATCCTAGGCATGAGTTTACTGCTCTCACAGCTTTCAGAGGGCAAAGGAGGCAGAGCGGAGGCTTAATAGACTGCTTGAAGATTTTGTCTGTATTGTGCAATTAGCTTAATAGCACAAGCTTTTCAGTGGGGAAAGTTTTGCAGGGTAGTCCACCCAGCTAGAGTGGCAGAGATAGGGCCGGGCAATGTTGTACCCCTACAATCCCTGAATGACAGAAAAGCTACTACAGAGCTGTTAACAACTGGCAAAATTTAGAGGCATCTCAGCACGGATACAGCCTTACTCTGTCCATGTCCTCAACCACCCAAGTGCATCCACCACCCCACTACACCTTACCTAATACACTTTCAGAGAAGCAGGACAAAATAGTTAAAGCTTGGAAACATCTTACTATGTTTCAAATGCGTTAGCACCAGAGCTGTATAAACCACCCACAGGGACCTGGAAGACCAAAGCGGAGTGTGGTACAAAGCCTGTGCTCTAGAGTCTGCCATTATAAATCCTTCTCAGCTGTTCTCAACTGTCTCTTAAGCTAGCAAATTTTGATGGAAATTTTATGATTTAAGTGTGTGTTTTGAGTTTTTATCAATGGGGAATTTGACGAAAATCAGTGCATTGCTGCTGGTGGTCATGTCTCAGTGAGTGTAAGAGGAAGGTATGGACCTAGAATATTGAACAATTAAATTTTCTACTTGAAAACAGTGCTTTGAATAAGGTATAAGCTTTCTCCCTACCAAAGAATTTACCAAGTCTCTTGTAAACCATAATTGTACTGAATATAGGCCAGCTCGACTTTACTGTTTCTGTGAAAGAAGACATTTCAGTTAGCTGAACCATTAAAAGTTAAAAATCCTGTGTTCAAACTTCCTTCTTTTCTCTGATTCTGTGTATTGTCGCAAGTTCCACTGAAAATTAAATTAGTTCTTGTAATTTTGATGTGATGAAAAAAGACCTAAGACGTTCCCTGAGATCAGTCTACACTGAATAATCATTAAAATGTTATTAGAGTAACTTACATGCAACCTTGTTTTAGGTAACTTAATCTATTCCTACTTTCTTCACTGCTCTAAATTCTCCTAATACTTATAGATACCTTATATTAAACATTTTTTTTTATGTCTCAAGCAGTGTATAGTATCATGCTGCTCATTATGTTTCATTTGCTTAAAGCATTTAGACTGATAAGAAAGATAAGTGCTTTTTTGAAAGAGGCTGAATTTGCTGATGTATTATCAAACTGAATGTGTACAATGTCTGTTGAGAATTACAGAGACTAAGAAATAATGGAGACTAATACATGGAAGATAATAGGCTAATAATTAGAAAGAAAGATTTTAATTACATCACACTTATTACTGCATTTGCTAAAACTTGGGGGAAAAAATGTAAAATTCAAACATTTGTTTAGAGTTGAGTTAAAAGATTGTATGGGACATTAGAGAATGCAATTTCTTACATGTTCTATAAAGATTATTCTTTATGATGTTTATGCATGCTCAAGTGAAGCAGAAATGAAGATGATAAAAGGAAGAGGAACTGAAATATCTATAATGGAATTAAATAATGTAAAGCTGTGTAACTGATGGTGCGTCCGTTCTTTATCTCCACATGCACTAAAACCAATAGGCCAGACTTCACTCATTCCAATTTTGGCGCATTACATGTACTGCACACCCAGATGTAAACGAGCAGATTACATATTCTGTGGATGTAGCATAATTAATGATGGAGTATATGGGTCTTATTGGAGAGTGATAAGGCATTCTGAGAATTCCAAAAGCTACACCAGCCTCAGGATGATAAAATCCTACGCCCCATTATACGTTCCTAGTGTGCCATAAATTGTCAAGGAAAATTTCACTGGTATTGTGAATTTATTAAAAAAAAAAAAAAAAAAAGATTCTTAAATGTGATTAAACCATGTCTGTCTGTTACACGCCCCATTACACCAGGTTCAGAGTAGCCCTTAAATGGAGGGGGGGGAAAAAAAAGCTTTCTTTCCTTGCAGGCTTCACATCTATGAAGTCTTATTTCTTATGTTCTTCCAGTGCAGAAGCAAATGCTGCTTTTTGTAAGCTTTCTTTGTTTTGAGTTGTTAGTGAAGTTGTCATATTTTATTTATAAAAGATATGTCTAATATTGAATCTTGGCTATTTAAGCTCATCACAAATGGCATACATTAAGGATGCATTGGTGTATCTTCATCTGGGCATATATGATATATACCCACATATGGGTACAAAAGCATGCAATTTTTGCCCTCTGTGCACCTAATGGTACTTGTGACCCAAGGAGGATTTACCACTGTAGTAAGGAAGATGTGGTGGCTAAGTTTAGGTCGAAGACCTTTTCTTTTAAAGACCAGGATTTCTGGAATGAAAGCTACAGCAAGATTCAAGAGGATCACTGTTTTGGAGAACAAACCATGCACTAATATTACATTATTAAACCATTATAAGTATTGGGGAAAATTGCTTGCAGCACCTGGGAAGGAAGGAGTTGGCAGCTATTCAGATTTTGATAGCAAAACTTCTAAACACCCAAGCACAGCACTGTTGGTTTCCTGCCTTTGTTGTTTTTCAATTATGATTGGCTCTGTTCTAGGTTCATAGAGGTTGGGATACAATGTGATTGGAAACACAGTCGTGCAGTAGATGTGATTTAAAACATGTCATGGCTTTTGTGTAAAGCACTTGGGTACTTAAATTACTGTATCTGTTTGTACCTGGTCAAGGCGATAGCAGTTTGTTAAGCATGTTGCATTCATTATGTATGTTGTATTTATTGCTATAATATGGACTTCCATGCAATGAGCTGCTAACGCATCATTTTTGAGTAGGTGGAGAAAAAAAAAAGGAGTATGGGAGCTTTAGTGTCAAAAGACAAAATGGATGGCTTATGCTAAGAGACCTAAACCTGTGGGCAGAGAAGGCAATATGACTGTATTGCTCCTATGTGAATTCTCCAGAGAAAGTATATTTATATTTTTATTTCTTGAGAATTAGATGTCTCAGAATATTAGCAAGCCCTTAACTGTCATATCAAAAATTTGAATCTGGTAGGACCTAGTAGCTACCCAAACCAGTTACTGTTATATAGCTAATTGCAGCCTAAGTGTGTGAGTGAGAGTGTAGGTCCACTCCTGGTGAGTGAGAGTCCGCAGATCTCTGCATAACAGCTGGGAGTCCCATTGGCAACCTCAGCATACAAGTCAGAGTGCATTATTACAGAAAACAAGTAAGCATTTTACTTCCAGAACTGGTCATATCTTCAGCTTATTAACAAATCAGTGAGTGGCAGTGTGGGTTTTCCTCATCACTCTGACTATTGTGTGGGTTCAGTTCAACATCCTCACAGTGTGTCGTTAGCACCTCCTACAGAACTAACTTCCTGCTCAGGCTTTTCTTCCTGGTCAGAAAGACTTCTTTCATTCCTCCCTCAGTTCCCTTTATGAGAAATCCCTTATGTAAGATCTGAGAAAAGTTCCATATTTTGCAGCATACCACTTTTCAAAGAGTCTATCCTATTATCTTTGTCATTGCTCTCTTGATCAGCTCAATAAAATCCAGTATGTTAAATTTCCTGCAGTAGTCCAATCCTCCTCCAGAAAAGATGAAGAAAGAGGATTTTACCAAGGTCGTGCCCTCATTTGTTCTCTGAGAGACGACTTACTCAGTTTTCGATGTTCCTTAGTAACCAGCTTTTTCAAAGGAAGAGACCCAAGTATCAACCACCTCTCATCTTCACACATGAAGTGTAATTAGCAAATATGGTGAAGACGACGATACAAATGCAAACAATACGAAGAACTCTTAAACGGAATTCAAAGGTTGTGCAAAGGCAGTTTGCCTAAGTCATCTCAGCATGGTGAAAGGATTCTTCACATAACATCTTATGGACAAAGAGTGTATTCTGCTAATCAGACCATCACAGAAATATTTGCAGTATAATGTTTTTTTGAAAGGTAACCTGAAAGGAAGGAGAAAAGGTGTCAAAATTGATAAAAGCACTTCAGAAACTAGAAACTGGAAAGAAAATATATTGAATGTCAAGAGAAAGTAATACCAGCAGGGTCAATATGTAAACAAAATGGATAATAGAAGTCTGCAAAAATAAGAAGTACAAAATGTGCTATAAAAGAGGTTATTCTAGAACATCTGCGTATTATCCTCAGAATTTTACAAGTAGCTATTTTTTCTCCTTTTTTTAAATGACACTGTAAAATGGTTAAACCGTTTTTGGAACGTGCTTTTATGCGTCTACTGGACTTGAGGGGAAATGCAGTGATTTTCAACTAAGAATTTGAGTACTTGTGTAGACACATGTAGTGGAAATTACTTTTTTGTGACTGCAACTGCCAGATATTAGTCATTGTGCTGAATATGTGCCAGTAACTTTCTCTATAAATTCTTAGTTTGTGAGCAAATTCCTCTCAGGATCTTGAAAGGGTGCAACTTTCTTTTTTAAGCATTGATTGAAGAAGCCAACTAAAATACATTCATATCACTCTTCCCTGGGTACTCATAAAAAATATTTATTAAACAGGCTTATGCATTAAAATACCGTGTATTTCATCTTCACTAGAGCACCTTCCGTCTCCCTTATATTCTTCAGCATATTTTAATATCACCAGTATCTGCATTTCAGACCAATTCTTGATCTTTCCCGAACAAAGGATTTGTGAGATGCCAAAACATCAAGCTTTTTAAATTTTTTAAAACAGTCTTCTGTTAATGTTTCAGGAGCATGGTATTCCAATTGATATGGGCTATGCAGTGGCTCCACACCATTCGGGGGTCTATCCGGTACATGTTCAGCTTTATGATGCCTGGAAGAAGGTCTGGAATATCAGAGTTACCAGCACAGAAGAATACCCACATTTGAAACCTGCAAGATATAGACGGGGCTTCATCCACAAAAATATCATGGTGAGTTGTATTTATCATGTTCATATTACAATTGCTCTACCATTTTATGAATGATTTATTTTTAAGTGGAAAACCATGGTATCCTAAAAGTTCACATTATGAGAAGTACATATTGCTGTGCATAAATAGCAAGATATATTCGACAGGATCTTGTTAATTAAAATCAATCTGTTGCTGATGTTACTGCTGATGAAGGTGGCCTCTAGGAACCCCACTGTTATCAGTTAACATGCCGTTAACTGTACTATTTCTACTGTTAATACTGGTTCAGAAGGAAAAAGTCAACTTTCATCTTTTAACAGAGCTGGTTTTAAATTTGCATAGCACCATTAACTGTAAAGGAGTTTTGCTGGTTTATGCCATCTGAGAATGTGGATCTTATGCATAAATATATATTTTTTTTTTCTTCCATTGAACTTCACACTGTTGCCCTCATCTTCCTTATTGCCACACAGAAGTGTGAACTGCCCTTTGCACTGTGACTTAACCCCACAGCTAGGCTTGGGGCCCAGGTGATGAGTTGTTGGAGTATTATTATTTTACTTATAAAATGGTATCTGTGGCAACTCGGTGCAGGGCAAACGTTCAGAAGCTTGGAGGGAAGGAAGACCCACCTAAGGCTACGAAACTGGTCTGTTGCGGCAACTCTAAATCAAAACACACAAATATGCTGTTCCATATTATATAATCCGTATTGTTGTGCTCTGATGACAGTATTTGCTGGAAGTGATTACACGCTACTGACGTAGAGGGCGTTATGTTAATACCATCCAGTTACTGGGGCATAGGCTATTTCTGATTCAGATGTTGTCATTGTTATCTAAAAAATGTTTCAAAACAACTTCCAAAAATACTTGATGGTACACTCTTGAGTATCCTTCTTTTGGAGCATGTATAAAAGTGGCAAATTGGAAAGATACTAGTGTGCATACTGTGTTATACTTCCAGATGCAACAAGCAGTTTTGGAGGGTATCAAGTACCTTAGCAAAACATAAGACTGCCAGTTAGCTTGTCACGTAATAACTTGTATTGTCCTCGAGTTACCATAGATATCATTTTTCTAAGCAAAATAATAACACTCCAAAGTTTTAATGTTTGGCTCTATTTGTGGATGAAGCAAGCTAAAATGATCTGCAGACATCCAGGAAAAAAATTGGCACCATACAGATTTAAACCAAAGCTTGTTCTCCTCAAAGCATTAGCATTAAGTAAAATAATAGGTTTGTAGATACGCTTAGGGTTCACAGTATTTGAATAGGATTGGTTGGTTCTGAGAATATCCAAAAATCTCTTTGCATAAACTTTTGTAAAAACATATCATTTTTAAGATACATAATAAGATTTAACAGAAGTTTTGATAGAAAGGACAGTGAGCCTGAAAAACAGTTTACCAAGAATGGTTTTATAAGACCACCCGTTTCAGGAATCACAGGCTTTCAGTTCACCAGGGCAAATGTGTTACTATTTTATATCTGCAGGTTTATAGTGATGAGTATATGCAGTGATAAAATCATTATGTAAGATTTGCCAGAGCATTTCCAGTCCCATGCAGCTTCACTCCCTGTCTCTGTGAAGAATTGTTCTGGTATTTCATCAGTGAAATCCAAAGAATTTAAAAAGCATGTGCAAGTTTGTAGCAAACACAAAATTCCATACATTTTAGGACAACACAGAATTTACAATCTGAGTCCATAGTATCCTGTACAATACCAAGAAATACTGAAACGTATAACCACAAGAAAAAAACAATTTCTACAAAACCACAGTCTCTTTCAAGTAAGGGATTTGCATATTTTAAAACATGCAAGCTATCATATAATAAGTGTCTAAATGGGACTGAAACATTTGAGAAAGATCCCAATTTTGGATTTACGGATGAACATGTGTAAATGTGACTTAGCTGTCAATTTTGGGGAAAAAGTACAGACATAATTGAAGTCCTCCCCTCTCCAGTGAATTATTTTCTGAAGTTGATAGAAAAGAAAATATTTCAGAGCTCTAATGCAAAACCTAATTGCATGTATTCTTATTCAGAAGACTTGTTCTTTGCACATATTTTAAAATGTATATTTTTGCTTAGGCAAAAGTGCTACTTTCTGTTGCAACCGTATAACAAAACTAGCAGAGCTGAATGAGAATAAGCTAGTCTCTCTTATGATGTGAGCATTATCAGCAAAATTCATCACATTTCAGCATACCATTATTATTGGTGGTGATGCCAAGCCAAAAAAAATCACTTTCAAATTCCAGGTTAAATTACAGCAAAGCCATCTTTTAAATAGAAAGTGGAACAGATAAATACAAATAAACCAATGATATTTCAGGTCACTTTTCAAATCCTTTAAAAATTCGGAAAGCTTTGATGACCAGATTGCAAAACATGATATTAGGATTTCCAGTTTCAAACAAAATGTGATGAAGTTTTAGACATTATGATTTCATTGATAATAAAGGTTTTTGTTTCTTTCAGTAAACGCTATTTATTGATCTGTTGGTATATTAATTTAACTAGAACCTTATTAACTTTTGGTGAAGTTGTAATGGCTAATCTACACAGCAATTAGTATAAAGGAACATTATCAGTTACATGTTGTTTACCTGGCATTTATTATCTCATTAAAAGTAAGAACATTTTTTGTTTTGCAAATTTCTCTTGAAACCACTTCCCCCCTTTTTCTTTTTAACTCAGGTGCTTCCAAGGCAAACTTGTGGCCTTTTCACCCACACAATTTTCTATAAGGAATATCCTGGAGGCCCAAAGGAACTAGACAAGAGTATCCAAGGAGGAGAGTTGTTCTTCACGGTGATTCTCAATCCAGTAAGTACTACGGTGTGATTTTGAAATGGCTTTTAAAAATTAATTAGAGTGATTTACTGAATGCTTCAAGGCTAATCAGTTAGGTCTCCCAAACAGTAATGATCGGTCACAGAGTGAGCTTTTCTACTTTTTCAGTTAATGTGTTTTAGATTGATTACATATATTTTGTTAGCTGTAGAAATAGTCTTCACTTTTTTTTGACTGCTGGTTTTCTGATAATGTTAGTAGTGAAAAACAAGCCTCTCCTTATTGTTTTGTTTTGCTTTTACATGAAGTAAGAAACCTAAGACTGAATTTGTAAAAGTGTTCAAGTGTTAAGAGCTCATACTACTATGAGGCAAGTACTTAGAGGAAGTTCAGTAGCCTGTGCTTCAGAATTCACAAACATAAATGTTAAGAACGCTCATTCGTTTGAGAAAGTTGCAAGCAAGAAGTGGGTCCTTAAATCTGTTCTGAGAATTTTCAGTTATTGATTCCTAATAACTTCAAAGAAAAGACTGAATTAAATGAACCACGCAGTTAATCTGTCTAGCCTCTCATTTATCTTTAGTGGAAGATTAAACAACAAAATAGGCTATGAAACTACAGAATACTGACAATTAGAATAGCACACTAGAGTAGTTTAAAATGGCTCCAGATTAGGTCAGATGTATCAAAACTGACCTTCTAGACAAGCTTTTAGGTGAGCTTTTGGTCCAAAGTTCAAGTGAACTGAAGTTAAAAGGTGTGTTGGCAGAAGCTGGGTTGTAACAGAAACTTTCAAATAAAATTTACTGTGACTGTTTCATACAAATGTAATCACTGTGACTGGGTTTTCCAGAACAGAAGGAAGTGGAAGGTATTTCTGCTCAAATCCTTTGGAATAGTAGCCTAAATATTTTTGTGCCCTCTTTAAATCTTCCACAAATTAGTGGAAGTCCAAAGAAGAAAAGCTTGCTCTCAGCTACTTTACTAATTCATACACAGGTCTATTTTTCAAGCCTCAAATTCTTTCAGGCTATAGTTTTGAATATTTGATAGCAGTTACTGTGTTTTGTTTTCCTTTGTTTTTCACAGACAGGACATAGCAAGTTTAGGAAATAAAAACTTTGCTTCCTCAACACACGTGGTCTCCCTACTAGAGGTTAGCGCTAGTCCCAGTCCTAACTTTGATAATACATACCATGTTGGGCAAGGCGCATTAACAGAAGTGAGATCTGGAGAATTCTTTGGATAGAGGGTATTGGTACCATGCTGATGCTTTGGCCATATGTGGATCTTAACTAACAGTTTATAGCCCAGCAAATGAGACTGGGGGGAAAAAATGTAGTAGCAACATTTTGAGGCAGGACATAAAGTTTATTCCATATTGGAAACACAGCCACAACTTAGTCAAAAAATACTTTACCATCTCATGAGAACACTGAAACAGCAAGACTTAATATGGTTGCTTTAGGCACAAGCCTTTCAAATTAAAACAGTGAAGAGAATGGAAGGAGGACAAGATAAGCAGTGAAACAATCGTGATTATTGATTTAAGTCTGGGCTCCCCAATACAAGAGAGACATGGCCCCACTGGAGAGAGTCCAGCGGAGGGCTACAAAGATGATGAGGGGACTGGAGCATCTCTCTTATGAGGAAAGGCTGCGAGAGCTGGGCCTGTTCAGCCTGGAGAAGAGCAGACTGAGGGGGGGATCTTATCAATGTGTACAAGTATCTGAAGGGAGGGTGTCGAGAGGATGGGGCCAGACTCTTTTCAGTGGTGCCCAGCGACAGGACGCGAGGCAACGGGCACAAACTGAAACACAGGCAGTTCCATCTGAACATGAGGAGAAACTTCTTCACTGTGAGGGTGACAGAGCACTGGAACAGGTTGCCCAGAGAGGTTGTGGAGTCTCCTTCTCTGGAGATTTTCAAAACCCGCCTGGACGCGATCCTGTGCAAGGTGCTCTAGGTGACCCCACTTTAGCAGGGGGGTTGGACTAGATGATCTCCAGAGGTCCCTTCCAACCTCAACCATTCTGTGGTTCTGTGTGATTCTGTGATTCATGGAAGTTTCGGCATGCCTTCCTAACATCCTTGAATGTAACGTTTTTTTGTATATTATGATGTGATCTTGGATGTGTGCATTACAATGTAGACTGTATGATTATGTGGTTCTGAGAAATATGATATCCCAAATACAATACAAGGTAAAAGAATAGCAGTTAGGCGTGCTCTTTTTTTAATGGTAACTGTAAATGAATATCAGGCCAAAATTTGCCCAAGACAAATTGTTGTAATCCTTTTAAGGAGTGCCTTTGAAAAGATGATGCATTGGTTTTAAATATCTGCTTATAAACAGTTTCTAAACTTGTAAGCATTAGCATGGCATGTAATGTATTTAAAGTTTAGATATGGCATATATATTTTTTAAAGTATTACATGTATTTAGACCATAAATTGCAAGTCAGAGTTAGCAAAGAGTAGGCATTAAAAATGAAAACTAAGTGGTTTTAGGCATTTGTCTAACTGCAAAGTGGCATATTGTATTTCATGAGCTTTCCAGTGTTTTCATTAAAATTGCTGGAATTCCTTTCTGAAGAAATTAACATGATATATGCAGCCTTTCAGAGGACACAACATTTCTGTTACGAGGGATTCTCTAAGTATTACTCATCACTGATGCAAAACTTATGAAAAGGAAACATTGCGTAGGATTCATTACATTGTCAGTTAAATAATATTCTCAAAAAAGAGTAAATAAATATTTAGTTCCCAAAAATGGAAAATGTGGATGCAAATTAAATCTAAATCTTAACAGAGGCCTTTCTTACATGTATTGGTTTAACCTGGTGCAAGTTATTAGACTAAGGCTGTAGGAGCTGAGTACCCCACACTGAAATCAATGTCCCTAAGAATAAAGCCCAACTTGTCTGCGTGCACTAGTTGTGTAATGATAGCTCTTT
This sequence comes from Apteryx rowi, assembly GCF_003343035.1. Lineage (NCBI taxonomy): Eukaryota > Metazoa > Chordata > Aves > Apterygiformes > Apterygidae > Apteryx > Apteryx rowi. The sequence continues at coordinate 237,785 of NW_020450816.1, forward strand.
GCAAGAGGGGCTCTGCTTCCCGTAGTGTGCTAGAATCAACCACAAGCTGTGGAACAAACCACAGAAAAACAAAGAACTGTGTGTGAATCTGTAAGCTTTTGACATGAGAACCAGTATTATTGCCATTTTCCCAGGGCATCCTATAGTCAGAGGTCCTGCAGGTAAGAAAAGCATCAGTCTGCACAGGAAATCCTGCTCTGAAAACGATCTCTGCTAGTTGTATTTTATATGGGAAATAAGAGTTGGTGTGCTGGAGTAGCTAATCTTGCCGTCTGTAAACCTCTGTATTTATTTGGTATGCATTTATCTTCCCACACTGCTGGTTAAATTGTGATCTGATAGTGGCTGTAAAATGATCTTGGCAGCTATGCCCAATGTGTTCATAAAACATTTAGAATGCTGAAGTGCTACCAAGCTGAAAAAAAGGAGCCTAAATAGTAATATAACATGCTATCTATTTTTTAAATAATATTTTGTATATCTGTCTTCTGTTAAAGATCTTGCTGACTTCAGTGGCCCTTAGGCAAGATTGTACCATATAAGGAACTTGCACAAAATGTTTTGCACCAAAAAAAATTAATCAAGCTTCACAGCAGCCCTGTAATATTAGTATACGGATACTATTTTCCCCACATTATAGGTTTGATAACTGAGTTGCAGGGAGGCTTTGTGACTTGCACAAATTCAGCCGAGGAAGTCTAAAGCAAAGCCACAAGGAAAACATGAGTTGTAGAACTCTTTAGTGATTCAGTAAGACATCTCTCTATCTCTGTTTTGTTATTTCATGTTGTTCCTGGATTTTTTTTTTCCTAGTATTACTTCTGTTTTCTCTCCATTTCCATCTTTTGAGTAGCAGTGGTTCCAAGTAAAAGTGCAGGGATGTTTTTCTCCTTGTTCCCACTGTTTAGTAAACTCTTCCTTATAGGAAACAACCTGGAGGCCAGTGGAAACAGCTGATACCACAGCTGTGAACATACATACAAATAGCTTCTTTATGAAAATATATCTATGCTCGTTACCTGTCTATGGCATAGCCATTGTTTCTGTAAGTTGTTGATGTGGAACATGTATAATAAATATTTAGAACTGGGACAGTTTAAAATGCACTGACATAATGAAGTGTTAGAAACCTAAGATACGAATGAGCTTGTTTTACTTTGTGCATGTGTTGCTATGGATTTAAGCACCAAAACTTGGTTAAGTCAAAACATAATTTTTGGTTAAGGCTATTGCAAAATTATTTGCGTGATATCTAACAGTGATGTTTGATCATTAACATGCACATAACAACTATGACTAACGTCTTGGTGAGTAGCTATACACATTAAGATAATACATAAACATAAAGCCTATATAGCCTTCATCTTTCCAAGAAAAGTACAAATTGTGACTGGAACAGGAGTCTGCTTAGAAATGTACATCATATTTTGGCATTTTCTGTAATGATGCGTGTGTGCTCCCAGCTATTCAAGATTAGGTATTAGAGCAGCTATTGTCAGATGAACACTTGAAATTCACACAGAGCTCAGAAAAGTAAAGGATCACTCACCTGTCCCATGAGGCTGATGGAGGCTGCAGAGCAAGAGGCAAACATGTTGAACACCCCCTGTTCAACTTGAAGCTGTGTGGCCAGCAACCTACACTGACACACGAATGGTGCGTTAGCTTCCACGCTATGCAGACAGTAGGAAAATAACTTGCTTTTAGTTAATCTAAATTCATTAGCATTATTACAAACAGCATGGCCAGTAATGAAAAACGAAGGTTTATATCTGTGACTTTGTATGTTTTGACACTAATCAATAACCATAACTTGAGGATCTGCACACTTTGCACAGTAAAGTCAGTGGGATTTTCCCATTCCTTTCGCATTGTCCTGTAGTGGAATAGTATGAAGGTATATGCATGTTCCTTATCCTTTAACGCATTAATGCACTGTGAAAGGAATGGAGTGGAAAATAATGCAGAGAGATGTATAATGAAATTGTGTACATCCGTGGTACAAGCTCATCTAGAACACTGTGCAGATTCTAACTTACTTGTAAAACTGGAAGTAGTTGACTAAAGAGTACTATGAAGGAGTAAGAAAAAACTCTAATCTGAAGAGAAATCAGAATGATCAAGCTTTGAAAAGAGATGAAACCTGGAAGCATCCATGAAACTGCATGAAGAATCTAGAAGAGGAACTCCTGTTATCTGTCTTGAAACAGAAGACGAAAGGAAGCCAATAAGTGAAGCTAAGAATTTTAAAATGGTATCAGGATCTTGCTCCCAGGTAGTCTTGAAATCAAGAATTTATCAAGATTTGAACTACAGAGTTAAATTTGGTTGATTATGCATGTCTGTACTAGTTGATAAAACATGAATTTCGTATAAACTCTCATACTCTTTGTAACCCTTAGGAACAGGGGAAACTTTCATAGAGAATTATTTTTCACACATCTCCCAGCTGCAGAATTTCCTGTGCTTTTCTCTTAAACGTTTGATACCATCTGTTTTGTAGACATCATGCTGCCCTAGAAGAACAGGCCAAATTCAGGACAGATTTGCTATATTCCTAGTTTTATTCAGTATTTTTTTTTTGTATGGAAAAGCTTACTGTTTTTCTAAATGCAAAGTTTCAATAATAAAAATCAAATTTATGAAGCAGACCAACAATATTAAATGGGGTCTATCGCATCTGTTTTGTACTGGTTCTTTAGATTTTATTACTAGAGCTTACTCCAATTTGTTAATCTATAACTTTAGTTTTAAAAATCCTTATATGGAAAATAAATTTAGATAAATGCTCCAAAATCCAAGTAATCTAGTAAACCCTGTTTTTCTTAATGTAAGACTGCAAATTACATGAGGGACATGGTCTAAAGCAAAATTTATGCTTCTTGTTTTCACTGACACCAATAAAGGTTGAGCTGTCTCAGTTCAACTTTGCAGAAGGCATTCATAATCCAGTCTTAAAATGTCCTTTGAACTGTGGAAGATACAAACTAAGAGCTTTGCTATCCTACAAGATGAATGTTTAAGGCAAAATAATAGTTCATGAAAATCTTCTATACCTTTTCTACCTCCAAGAAAAACAAACAGAACAAAACACAATAATTGTATTACATGCACTTATATGTACTTCCTTACAAAGTACTATGAGTCTACAGATCTGAAGAAAAAGGAAAATGCCCTGTGGAGAGGAGTTTGGAGAAAGCCTTCAAATGGTTGACAGCCCAACAATGCAACTAATGTGTAGCCAGCTGTGTGTTCTCCATATGGTTACAGCAGTACTGATCAAGAGGGAAGACTGTTAGTAGTTTAAGCCTTGTGTCTGATTGAACTTAAAATAATTGTAATCTTTATATGCATTCAGTTCTAATTATTATTTTCCTCTAATTTTCACCTCTCCCAAGTTACAGTAAGTAGAACTGTTATTAAGGTAATTGACTTGCAGCAAGGGAGAAATTATCATCTTTAGCACTAAAAATGAGAGAATTTATATGAGCATCAGCAGAACCTGCTGTATCTCAATGTGGTTCCCTGAACAAGATGAACAGTCAGGCTTTGGAACTGCAGAGAAAAATACAAAAACAAAGGCATTCAGGCTCAATTTTTGCATTTCTGTCTGTCCTGCTCTGCACACCTCAGATTTAGTCATACTGATGATGAGAGGCAGCAAAGATAACAAAGGTGTTGAAAAGAGTACTGATGTGCTGGGTTCCTTGTAGCCTTACTACTGTAGCTCCTTAGGGAGCACAGCCTGAGCTCTCCTGCAAACTGATTCCATTTGACAGGCTTCACCCACTTCATGGGTGAGTGAGAAATGCAAATTTCATCTCTTCCCCATCCCTTCGTGCCCATTTTAGGAATTCTTGTGAACTCCAGCAATAGTTCGGGGAGTTTCCATGAACTGGAAAAAAAAAAAAAAAAGTTTTGCCTGGCATTTTGGATGATTGCAAAAGGTAAGTATTCTTTGCCTTTCTAGCTGTTCTTCAAAACCTACCTATAAAAAAAACAGACGGAGTCTGGTATTCTGTGGATGGAATAGACAAAATCTAAAAAATTAAATGAGCAGGCAGCAAGGAAAGGCTGAGGAACAGACTGAATTAGCTGTCCAATTAGAGATGATTTCTTAGAACACTGTACAATAAGCACATTTAAGTTACAGGCAGTAGGAAAACTTTGCCCTTCTTTTACAGGGCTTTTCATTTGGGAATTTCTCTTGGACAGGCCTGTAAATACAATTTAGATTCAGCATTACTGACTAGGAAATTGAGTCACAAGGGTGATAAGCAGTTTGCGGAGAGCACCAAAAAAAGTATGTGCAAAAGCTGAAAATTCACTCAGGTTTCCTGGTTGTCAGATTAGTAATTCAGTACTACACCAAATATGTAATTTTGTTTGATTTTATAAATCTTCCCTTTTGCCAGTATGTTTATAGTGGAGCAACTGCTATGTAAATCAAATTTAACTATTTGACTTGCTGTCTTTACAAGTGGACAGGTCCAGGGCAGCTATGCAACTAGCAGTACAGCCTAGGAACAAAAAAGTGAGTTGCAAGTTGGAATCTTTGTGTTGTGAAATTGAACCCAGTTTTCTGGTAGCATACAGGTCTGAAAGGAGTATCTCTCGACCTATTAAAAATACATATTCAAGCAGAGACTGCAGGCTAATTCATTATTCTGCCACTTTGTGAGTGTAATGGAGCAAAAACAGCTGTTATGGAGTCTCTGAATACCTGAAACAAAACTCTTCTGAATAATACAGAGACAATATCAGAACTGCAAACAGTGTACACAATGCCAAATTAATTGGAATATAGGTGGTCTGAGAGTTAGACATACTCTTGTGGCCTGTAAACATTTGTTCAGTAGCTAAAGTAACAGCAATATACTAAATTGGTAATGCATCTGCTTCTAGCACCTACCAGAGATCACCTAATTAATTGTCAATCATAATTTCACTTCATTTTGGAGTGCTGTGCTTAACTTCATTGTGCTGGAAGGCTTCAGTGCTGCCTCGGAATGTTGTTGCACAGATTTGATAGTGATACTGTGCCCATGGCAAAGTACCTTAATTATTGGTTTAATAATATAAAAATATAAGTTAATTCAAGTTGAATATTCAGTGTTAGGTTTATATATGGTAGTAAAATGAACTGTGCCCAGTCCCTAAGAAATGGAGTTTATTTTTTGTTATTATTTTTATATAATTATTTTTATTATTATATTTATTTTAAAGAATTTATTACCAACATTTTCTTTTACTAGCTATTCTAGTCCCAGATTCAAAACACCAAAATAACAATAAATCTGTTTTACAAGGTCAGTATCGTTGCAAGTCTCAGCCCTCCCTTGACCTTCTTGGTGCTTTCCAAACGGGCTCCAGATAACCACTGAAAAAGGAGTCTTCTCTCTGCTGTCTAACCTCTTGTGTTAGTAGCTTAGAGTTAGACCCTGACAGCTTAGTGTTTATTGTTACTTATTGTTTATTATTATTACTGCTTTACCAACTGAAACCAAATCAAAAAGTCCTCCTGGTGAGGACCACTATTAATAAGGTGTAAATAGATTAGGAGTACAAAGAAGAATAATAGTGAAGTGTAGGTGAAATCTACTCATCTGCAAAACGAAGTTGGTATTTGAGGCAAGGTACATTTTGCTCATCTGGAGAAATGAGAAGGGAGGGAGTGGGAGGAATTGCCAAGTATATATTGTTTTCTCTGTTCTTGATGCATAAATTGTATCACGCCAGTTCGTCTTTTCCTGATTTAATGTGTGATTTAATAGCAGCAACTCAATTTCAGTCTTCACTGTAATTTATTGACCTAGAAGCTATTGCTTCTAATTGGGAAATGTTTGTATAACAAGGAGATGCGCAACACAGAATGAGCCTTCAAAAGAGAAAAGCTGTTTCTCCTGAATGCTTGTCCTTGTTCCCCTACATCTCTGCACTACTAGTCAGAATCCCAAATATAATCAAGGACTGGGAAGGAGCGCAAAACAGAAATAGCCCTCTGCCCTTTCATTCGGGGGGAAGAAGGACTACAGAGATCCTGAGAAGAAGCTAAAAGGAGCCGATTATACAGCTGCCTAGAAGGCTCTGTGAGAAAGCAGAGTACAGGAAAGCACCATTGCTACTCTCATCTGAAGATGGGTGGGAGCAAGAAAGGAGCTGCTGCCCAGAGGCCAGGTTTAGTCCCAAACCATCATTTTAAAAATTGTCTGCATTCCATTTCAGTCCCCTCATGAAAGATATTAAATCCTGTGGAGAGTGTGCATTGAAGTGCAACCAAGATGATAGTTTGTTTAGGAGAAAAGCTAAAAAAGGTAATTCTTCTTGTGCTGAGATAAAGAAAATGCAGAGACGCCCTGAAAGAAGGCTTGAAATAATAAAGTCAAATAGGCTCTTTTTAACTGAAAGACACTGGCTAAAATGCTTGCTAAGTAAACATAAATCTATTCACAGCTGCTTTCGTTTTGAAGAAGGGATAAAAAAATATATGAAGCTCTATTTATATCGCATGGCATTGCCCAGAGGTGCAAGATTATTGAACAAATAGTGTGATTTACTAGATTTGGTCTTCTGAGATGCCCACAAAGGACTCCTTTTGTATCTCCTGATCTTTGGTTTTAAGAGAATAGATCTTTAAGAGCAAAGCATGGTAATTATTAGCTGGCATAGGAAAAGTAATCATTCCTATTAGTTGTAACTTGTTTAAATAAAACATGGAATATGGTAATGATAGAACAAAAACAAAAATAGTAATTTTGTTTTTAGTAATAATTTTGTCTAAGTGTGAGACTGCACACCTGTGAATGGAAATGTAATGATAAAAGGAGTTTCCATCCTTCTTTGCATTGCTCTACAAATTGATAGATACTCTCCTTCTGTGCAGACTGGGGGGGAAAAGAGAGGTGAGAAGTAGCTAGCCACACACCATCCCCTGCAGTTGGGCCAGCACCAAAGTGAAAGCCATTAAAATGGCAGGTGTACCTCATTTTCTCCTTGTAGGCAGGGAAATGGGAGGATCAGCTGCTTATACATTTCTCCATGGGCACAAAGCTGCTGTCAACAGACCCTCACGATTTCCTGACTGCCTGGCACGTTGGCATTGCGGGCTGTGAGCTGCCTCGCATAGGAGTGCCTGGTGCAGGAAGTTTTCCAGGATCGTTGTAAGATAAATGTAAATATGGCCATCACAGCCTCAGACTCCTGCTAGTTATTGCTCAGGTCTGTTTTAAAGGCCTTTTGCAGCTGAAAGCAAGGGTGAGTAGTTCTCAGGCTACCCTAGCCTATCTAGGGATCTGTATTGACCCACTGAAGCCAAAGCATAGAGGAAAAAGTTATTAATATTTGTCATGCTCTCTGTTTGGTGCCAGGGGTCAGACTGGGTTAATTAGGCCCTGGATCAGCAATATTTCTTTGTCTTGTGAAGCACAAGATTAAATTGTTGTTTGCTAATTTTACATAAATTTAGTAGGAGTTTGTTTGTACAGAATCAGCATGAGAGGAAAAATTGTTCAAATATTCCTAGAAGGTAGTCTCAACTGATCTGTAATATTTTTGATATTGTATAGAAGTAAAGGAGACATTTTCTACCCTATAAAATTATATATAAGGTTGTGTATTTGACAAAACTAAATATGACGTCTTTACAAGATTTAGTCATTTGTGTTTTCAACCAGCATTTGATCATCTTTCTTTTTGTTGTAAACGATTACCCATGAAGTATTTGATGTAAAAAAAATAACTGTATAAAGAGAAAGAGGTTTCTGATGTTTTTCCCCTTCACTGACATAGTTTCATATGCTGGAAATGATTTATGATGATGCATCCAATCAATTTTTTTAAGCTCTGCTCTATAATATTCTCAAAACATATAGTGATATTCCCATCAGGGAAAGAATAATACATATTTTCCTTGAATTAGCAATATTTGAAGTTCTCTTCCTTTTTCTTCCAGTACAGTGCTAAAATTGTTGGCAGGTAAGGAATTGCCAGGAGGTGAAGTGGCTTGAATATCAGAGGTCAACCCAGATGTAGGAAAGAAAGAAGTTGCCCAGAAAGCAAGCTAACTTTTTTTTGTGGAAATGCTCCAATTGTATCTTGGAGAAGGACTAGTCCCATTGCTGAGCTGCTCATGTGTTGAGAAGCAAAAGAAAAAAGGAAACTTGAAAAGGTTACACATTTGGCAAACTTTTTTTATTATTAATTGCTTAAAGGGAGTATTAAAAAAAAAATCTTGCCGTCCTATCTGAAATGAAAGATTGTATCCTACTGATTTATCAGTATGTATCTTCTCATTTACTTGAGTCAGGCAAAATGAAGCCCTCAGCTTACTTCATAAGCCAAGAGGTGTCACCAGATGACACTTATTGATAAAACACATTTTCTGCAATGTAATGTGTTCATTCACTGCACATACTGTGTGATGTTACAGTTAGGTGTTCAAAATAAAACTTCCATAGCTATTGAAATTCTATGTCGTAGGAAGCCAGTGCTTTAAATGCTCTGAAACAAAAGAATACAGCTGTAGATTCAAATTATTTTATTCCTTTTTTCTTCCTTTTTTAAACTGAAGGTGGAATTCCTTTACGAAAGGTTAACTTCAGTTCCTGAACTGATTTCAGAATTATGGTCATGATCAACCTTTTTAAGGTGACTTACTACAAGTTTCACTTGAAATAGGAACTACCCATTAATGGCATTGGCAGATTTATTTATAAAAAGAGCCGTGTTTCAGGGTTTTTTTTTTTTCTTTTATTTTCAATGGAAATGAGTCTGGAGAGTTTGGCTCCAAAGCCAAATTCTCCAGACTCATTTCCATATTTTTTTATATTTAAAGAAAATAACTTGGGGAAAAAATCACTTCTAGATAGGCAAGGGCTTGCAGATTTTAGTATAAGAACAGATTATTTCATCAGTGAAAAATGACTTCAAAAACATCATTTTGTGAAACAGAGATCTCAGTCTTCAGCCCTTCCTCAGTTCCTGAAAGACCATCCTTAAGGTCTGTGTATTCCTTCTCTGCTCATCAGTATGGTTTATGTGCACCCAAATACGTGCTTTTGGGGAGAAATCGTCACTGGAAGCATTCATTCCATTTGGAGTGTGAGAGTGCATTTGGACCTAGGGATGCACCTGGGAAGATTTATCTGAGTAGGAATTTCACAGTGAGGTGTTAGAAGAGCAAAATATAAGCAGCCTTACAACTATTGGGATGTTGAGCTATTTTTTTTCTTTGGGAATATTTTATGTGCAGTTCTTTGAGAATACTCAGTCATGCTTCAGATGATTTTTTGTTTGTTTGTTTCTGCCTATAACTTGACTATCTGCCCAGTGCTTGAAGAACAGTTTTGTAAAAGCTTTTCAGTGTTACATGATTTTGATGTGTTGGCTATTGAATTAGTCTATTATCTAAAAGATTCTGTCACTCCCCTGTGTTTATATGACATCATTAGTATATAGGTTATTTCTCAGCAGTTTTGGGAGATGAGTTACTTATCCTATAAAACTTACAACTAGAGCGACAAGATTTAAATCACAGTAATAGAGGTCAGATATCCTCTTGTCCTCTGACTTATTTTCTCCTCCAATAAAACAGAATTCACATTTTTCAATATTCATTTCTATTCCTTTTTACATATGTATTTCACATTAAATGAAACTGGGTACTATTTTTGCTGTGTTCTCTATTAAGTGAATTTGCATAAAGGTTATGTAAATATTACACAACCCCAGGTCAGGATTGCATATCCTACTTCACTAAGGGCTCATAGTACCTATTCTACAATTTGTTTCATTGATTGCATTGAGTTGACTTGAGAAGGAGGATATAATTCAATGAAGAGCATGGATAGTAAAATCTACATCGAAGTGATCAAAGTCTTGCAGCTCTAAATGAGAGTAACATACAAATTAGATTCATGTTATCTGTGGTTGTACTGCCATCTAGTGACACAAAGAATCAGTGTATACTTTGTTTATTTTGTTTTTTGAAGATTAGCATCTTCATGACACATTTGTCTAATTATGGGAATGACCGCCTGGGATTATACACCTTTGTGAACCTGGCCAACTTTGTTCATACCTGGACAAACCTGAAACTGCAAACTCTTCCTCCGGTTCAGCTGGCTCACAAGTACTTTGAACTATTCCCTGAGCAAAAAGACCCTCTCTGGCAGGTACGCAAGCTTGCTGATGCAGAGATCAGGAAAAAAAATGGTTCTGGTGTTTTTGTTGTTGTGGTTTTTGGTTCAGTTTCTTGTAAAGAAGAGTGGTCGTATTTACTAGCTGGTTCCATAAAACAGTTTATTGAAGCTGAACAAAGGCAGTTGTTTTCCCTGTCACTTTAATCTCCCTGAAAAGATAGAGAAATTAATAGGCACTAATATGCATATTTAAAATTATCTTTAATTCATTTTATTTGTGACTTTACTTGCCTTTTATGAATGTGGGAAAGACATGTCATGTTATTTCTTCTGTCTTCTCTTTATGGAACTAACAGGAATGAAGAAAAGAGATGTGCATGTATATTTTAGCAATTTGTCATTAAGGAAATGACTTTTTTTTCCAAGTATATGAGGGCATCCAACAAAGAGAAAAGGGGACTAAGACTACATACTAAAATTGACTAGCCAACTAGAAATAGATTTTAAAGTTACTCACAAAAGGCTGAGAACTGCACAAGCAAGAAGTTTACCAATACTTAATACATTGATGGTATCAACTCTGCTGACTTCATTATCCCCTCTCACAAGTGAGCAAACTGAAAATATCAGGAATGTGAATATCTGCTGAGGCTGAAGTCTGTAGTGACCTTGCAGCCGCCATGTATTCAGTGAATCACCCAGTGCTAAGAGCACAGTCCCTGAAGAGAAACCTGTGCAGGAGCGGGTGAACATTGCAGTGTTTTTTTTTGCGTACGTTCAGTGACAGTTCAGTCATTTCAGTGGAATGTTTAAATACTGTGGATATACGTATTCCTACACTAACAAGGGCCCAAATATCATAGAAAAACTTGGTTCATTTATCTGATAAATTAATTAACTTTCACTGTGATCATACCCTTTTTGAGCTGACTGAAGCTTTATTAAATCAAAGTAAAAATGTATTTAAGCTTGCTCACTCAAATGTTTTGGATATTGATTTGCCACTTAACTCTGAGTATCAGATCGGAACTTTGAACTTAAGTACACAGCTTGAAATTCACATCATTGCTGAATAAAGCGTTGAACTGGGTGGGGGAAATGTCAAGAATTTTGCATAACGTATTAAGAGAGAATGGATTTTAAAAAATGGGAATTAACCTGAATGACCTGAAAACTTATAAATTCCTTTGTTAAGCAATTTTAAGTAACATTCACCAGCATATGCTGAAAGCTGTGTCTTTTGTCTATAATTCACATGAATTTGAATACAGGTACTTTTTTTAGCCTAGCAGTCTGGTAATTCTCTTCATCTCAGCTAAGTACTGCCAAACAACAATGTTAAAAATTGTTTGCTATTTGTAAAACCTAAATTTAAACTGGTACAGTTGTAAAGCAGCACATGAAAAATCTGTTAAATCAGGAATCCCTTTGGATTCAGTGTTATGTATTGATTTGAACTGGGGGATCAGAATACATTTATGTGAATGAAAATTATAGATAGAGTGTCCTTAAATTGTAATTCGTTTGCTGTTTCATTTTAAAAAATGCAGTATATACAGGGTGAAAGCTGCTACAGTAATATAAAAGAAAGAACTGATAGTTGGAGAAATCATTAGCAATTTAAATGTTTCTTATTTGTATGTAATTGGTCAAATGGCAGATTTTGAATATCTTAAGTATTTTGGATCAAATTTGTCTTTGGCGTAATTTCAGTGAACATAATGACATTTCAACAGAAATGATCTTGTCCCAGTGTCTGTTGGGGAGCTGGGACAACTATATATGTAGAAATGGATCAAAATGGAAACTACATTTCTAGAACATGCTTGTTTGAAAGTGTCCTCACAAAAATCCACATACAGATAAAGTTTCTTGTCTTGTTACATTGCAAATACCTTTATGAATTACTGAAATAGTACTTTAATACATAGCATGGTTTTCCACTGTAAGGGAAAATAGTATTTTCTAGTAAGAATATATGGAAAAATTGGTAAACAGAATATAAACAGAATTTAAGAACTGTAATAGATATCATTACCAATAAAATTCTTAGTTGTTGCTTTTCTCCCTTTTTAGAATCCCTGTGATGACAAACGTCACAGAGATATTTGGTCTAAAGAAAAAACCTGTGATCGATTACCGAAATTCTTGGTTGTAGGACCGCAGAAAACTGGTGAGAGTTTATTGTATTTCAACAAGATAGGCTATGTGTAAGTAAGTTCCAGTAACTATGGCAGGTAATCAGTCGTTACTCAGAATGCTCTGTAGAGATTTTGATCATCTAGTAGCACTTCTTATTTTCAGACATCATCCAGATTTAACTTAATGTAAGTTACAACAACAGACCTTACACATTTTGAAATGCAGCATTCTGGAGTGTGCCACTTTTTCTTAGGCTTAGCTCAAAAAAAAGAAACGCTTTGATAAAGAGATTGACAAGGTTGACAAGATCTTGTCAGAGCTGAGGGAGGAAAGGACAGTTATTTTTCAAATCATGTATAGTTTCTTAACCGTACGTTTCTGTCTCTTGCAAGTAAACTGTCTTGTTTAAGGAAACTCATTATTTCATAGCATTTACTTCAAGTCAAGAAGTTCCTAATGGACAGTTTGAATTGCAAGGTTGCAGTATTTTATAATGAAATTCATAATTGATTTCCATCTCCATAATCAAAAAATTGTATATCCGCTTCCTGTTGTCTCCACCAATCACCTATAGTTACTGAGTGCAAGATTTTAAATCATTTTTTGTGACAGTCCTGTGAAAAAACAATAATTATTCTTAAAATACATTTTTTAAAAGTGCAAAAAACAGATTTTTCAGCATTGGCACTCCATATTCTGTTAACTATTTACAGTGCTTTAAATGTCTGATTTAAAAGCACAGAACCAGATTTTTAGGTGACATAAATCAGCATACCTTCACTGAAGTGAAAAGTTTAGTCCATCTGAGGATATGACCTAAAGAGTATGCGTGTGCGCGTGTATTTTTTTTTTTTTAATCTTGGGCTTTTATCCTATTGCAGGTACCACAGCTTTGTATTTGTTCCTGATCATGCATCCTTCCATCATTAGTAACTCCCCCAGCCCAAAAACCTTTGAGGAGGTACAGTTCTTTAATAGAAATAACTACCACAGGGGGATTGATTGGTAAGATGGGTTATTAGTATAAATATAAAAGTTTATATACTGTGCACAATACGAAAATGACATTACTGTTGGTAATGTTAACTGTTTATGTAGAGGAAGTGAGATAAAAAGTAACCTTCTAAAATGATAAATTGGTGCAAGTGAATAACAATCTCACTACAGCATATCACAAATGCACCAGCTTTTATAAGACTTTCTTGTAAATATTCAAATACTAATATATTCAGAAGTGAAAATAAGAGAATAACAAAATACCTATTTCTTAATTCTCCAAGTCTTTAAAGGTAAATTCTAAACATTTCTCTGACAGGTACCTTATTTCTTATTACACATGCCTTTGAAGTTAGAACAGTAGTCATTGTTAGTTGGATATATGGAAACATAAGTTATATTCATGCTGAACATCTTATTTCTTAAAAAAAGTAGTATCGGACAGACAATTTTTCCTTTAAATGGAATTTAGAAATAGCAGTCAGGTAAAAGGGAGACAAGCCTTTCAAAATGTTTTTCAAAGATCAAATAGTGAGAAAAACATTACTGGCTCAGCAGGGTAGTAAGTGATGCTAAAAAACAGAGTATGTGTCACTGCTGCCATGTTCATTATGGCTACCAGGGAATCACCAGTCATATCTATACCCAGAAAGCCATTCGTGATTTCTGTTGCTTTCAGAAAGTGCTGTAGCATAACACTACAATGTGAAAAGCAGTAACATGCTGTAGTGACTGGGGAGCACCAATAAAAGATTACTGGTATTTTGTCTTTTCTCTTTTTCCTCTGTTTAGATGAAAATAGTTTTATTGCCTTTCACTTTGTATTCATCCATAAAATTAATAGGGTGAAGACTGTTATATGGTCTGAGTGCAGACACTTCAGATCCAATTTCTCTTTAAGGCACTTAGTTTTCACAGAAAATTATATTGTTGCAACAGATTATTATTACAAAGTGTAGGGTGTCAGCCAAGCAGTATCAATTGCAAGATGCTGGTTGAATGGGTGGAAGTTAGAGAGCTGCTGACTCCTTGCTTTTTGAAGTTGGGGAAGATGACATGCAAACCAGTTATAGTGGATCTACACTGACAGAGACAGCCCACATGCAGTGAGTCGATTCTTCAACAAAATTAACATTTTCATGTGGCTAGAAAACCACTTTGCTACTTCTGTCATTCCTCCTACTTTATCCACTTCCCTAACTGGCAGATACAACTTGTCTGCTAGACATGTGCCTTCATCTTAATACAGCGCTTGTACGTAAGGCTCCCAGTGGTCAGCTTGTGTAGACAAGTCACATCCTCTTGTCGGGTTCTTACTCCACAGCATCTGTTTGGCTGTTTATGTATCTGTATTATATGCCCTGTTCACCGCTGCCAGGTTCTCACAGTTAAGTATTTGATATTCAGAACTACTCTTTGCTTTAGTTCTTTAACTCTTAGATTCACATTCTGTCTGCCAGCTGCATCTCACGGACCTTCAGCCTGATGTGGTATTTTAATGCTGGCATGTAATGAGCCTACCAAATGTTAATCAAATACACGATTTCTCCTCATTAGTCTATTAATTAGGTAGCATTCTTTCAAGACAAGGGAATTCACAAATGGCACTCAATTCAATTTCTTCTATGGCTGTGAAAAGTATAGCTTTTTCCAAGAGCTGACTCATATCTGATTTAGCCATTATTCCAGCTTACAGTTAGACCAAGACTAACTGCAGAAGCAGGAAAGGGCTTTTTCAGCATTTTAGACCTTGACAACCTAGATACTACAGTCTTGAAAGAGGTGTAGATATAGATAGATTGCAGTCTTCCAACAGAGATAAATAGAACAGTGAGAAGAGAACTGGTCATTCTGTTCTTGATGTGAAGTCCAAATAGACTAGTCATGCATTTCTTAATGTAAGCATTGTAACAAATTTCTTAGATGAGTTTGTCCAAAGCCTTCTCAGCTTTGCCCTTGTATATTTTGGTTATGGCCTTATCCTTGAGGTAATGCAGAACAGTTCAGCATTCTGTATTTGGCAGAAATGTTGATGAGCCTAACCTTATAACTTCTTGATATCCCATCTGTTCTGATCTCTTTGCTGCTTTTGCCTGACACCACATCAGTTTCTATTTTTTCCACATTTGCTATATTATCTAAAGTATCATTTTGCCTTTCTTCCAAAACTCAGTGCAATGCCATATTTAATGTTAAGTGTTTCCTTATAAGGTTGCAGTCTTCACTGCTGTATATTTTCTTAGTTCATTATCAGGGCTTCAATCAATGTTCTTCAACAGCCTAATGACATCACCGACGGTCCAGAGAAGATTTGCCTTCAGTGCCTACTGCCTCTTTCAAAGCTGCCCTTTTTCTCACTATAGATGTTCTGGCAATCCATTCTGAGGTCACAGAGTCAGGTGGAGCCATTAGTTTCTAATACTCATGATGCCTGTGAGCAGAAATTTCTATAGCTTCATCATTTTCATCAAACTGGCCCTAATGTTTCTGGGAAATAAGATCCACCATTTACTCAGTGAAACAGTATACACATTGTCTGATATTTGCATTAGCATTAGGCAGACTTAAGTACAGAGGAAACTGGTAGGGCAGTGATAGCCTTTTATTCAGTTCCCTGTGGTTGTCATCATATTTTAGCTTTTCTACATACAGTCTGCATGTGGACTAGCAACTCCTATGTTGCATTATAGCAGAATTCTTAAAGACAACTTTGAACATACTATGCAGTGATCTGCCATTCAGTCAGCCCTTCACTTTTAGGACCTTGAGTGCATCCACAACTATTATTCATTATCCAGTTCATAGAAAGTTGTCATCTGACAGCTAGCCTACTTCTGTTGCACAGTTCTAAGGACAGGTATCCATTTGTGTAGCAGTTCTGACTCTATGCCAAAGAAGCACAAAACAATATCTTGGCAACCTTGCTTATGTGTACATAAAAACCACCCATAAGAATTAATTTCTCAGAATCACATGTCACAGAGTTCCGTTTCTCTAAACCATCGTAGGTTCTTTCCTTTTCTCTGATTATACTAGTGATCACCATGTAATGTCCATGTTCTAAGGAAAGCTGCATGTGCATCAGTCAGTTCCATCCTGTCGAGTTTTTTGGCCGTAACTGCAGTCATCACAATTTCAAAGCCAACAAGAGCATGCCATTTGTATTTATGTTAGAAGTAATTCACTCCTATGAATAGAACAAAATCTGAGCACTGGAAGAAATTTCAGTCCTTAAACATGATCTTCAGAAGATCATGCTTTAAATAGCTTGCTTTAAATAGCATTTATCTTATCAATGCAAAGTTTAATTAAAAAATCAAAAAGACCAACATTTGCCATTTCTCCTTTTCCCCAGCAATAATGAATGGTGGTCTAAAGGCTATGGGTAAAGAAGTCTGCATGCATAGGAGATTGTTGGGAATTAACTGGAACTTCATGATGGATGAGGAAAGCTCACAATAAAAAGTAAAGGCATACAACACAAAAATGTGATTCACAGAAAAATAATCAAAAGATGCTGTCACTGATTGGAAAGTTTTTACCTGATAAAGCTGTGGTTTTTGTTTGGTGCATCTTCCACACATTAACAAAATCTTTTCTGGTTTTAGTAAGAACGATTCTCATCCTAAATATTTTTTCTTACAGTATTACACTGTAATCGATGTCAGCAAAGGACCACATTGGGAAAACTCATTTTTTAGTACTGACTTTGACAAGAATTTGTTCTGACTGAAAAGTGAGTGAGAACTCACTAATTTTAAGAAGGTGCATGAATATTGTAACGTTTTGTTCCAGTTACCAAAAAATAGCTTCAATGTCTAGTTACATGTAGTGAGAAGAAGAAAGCTGAGAGCAAGTAAAATATGATCACAAATATAATGTAAACATCTGTATGATTTTATTTGGCAATTAGGCTGTCTGTTATTTTAATTGATTATTTTAGAACACAATATATTTAACAGATTCATTTTCCTCTCTGTGACTTTTGAGCAGTTCTGAGAATGATGTTGCTTTCGTAGGTACATGGATTTCTTCCCCACTCCTTCCAATGTCACCACTGACTTCCTCTTTGAGAAAAGCGCCAACTATTTCCATTCCGAGGAAGCTCCTAGACGAGCTGCTTCCCTCATCCCCAAGGCCAAG
Organism: Apteryx rowi; assembly: GCF_003343035.1. Lineage (NCBI taxonomy): Eukaryota > Metazoa > Chordata > Aves > Apterygiformes > Apterygidae > Apteryx > Apteryx rowi. The sequence continues at coordinate 255,205 of NW_020450816.1, forward strand.
ATCATTACCATCCTCATTGATCCATCTGATCGGGCGTATTCCTGGTATCAGGTATGCTCTTCGAAGAACACGGGCAGGAACAAGTTACATAAATACAAGCCAGGTTTTCACCTTGAATCCTGTCTGTACATCCTCTCAGTATATATGTATGTAAAGGGTTTGCATGATATAAACTTTTACTGGTCTGTCAGTGCACCACATATGATCATACATGGGATGAAGTACCTGTCAATGTAAACATGAAAATCTTTTAAAGGTTAAAATAGCAGTAAATACATTTTCAAAAGTCTACCTCTAATATAAGTTTATAAAAATGCTTACTCTCTCAATTATGTATGTAATCAGCACATACAAACGTTAGTTTATAGACCCAGTTGCCCAATTCATGTTCAAAATACAAGATTTATATATGCTCAGGTTCCTGTTCTTTTGCAAATACCAAATTAAAATACAATTGGAAGCAGAAATATTAAAAGGTGAAAGATAAAACTTCCAGCTTAAATGCACTGTGAGCACTGAGTACTTTTTGGAAAACATTACTGCAATATTTTAGTTTAATGTTCCATTAGTACTTTAGTGTTGTAATTCCTTTTTTGTTATAATTTTGGAAAAAGCCATGTTAATATTGAATGAAAATTTTGCATATCATAAAAATAAGTAAGTTTCCCAGATTTAATTTGCAAAATTTATAGAAAGCAATAATAAATATTTAGTAGAGATGACAAGAACATGGCTAATATGAAAAGGGATAACTGAAGGTTAGTTTAATACAAAGCATGAATCCCCAGTGAATTTCAAAGAATCAGGGAAGATTATTTACTGACACTTATTTTTAAAGGCTAGTTCTGTTTCAACAACAGCAACATTATGAAATAGTAGCATATGAAAAACTGCTTAAATACTGTATACAGTGCAGTAGTGCACACCTCATATTTTATCAATATAAGATTTGCATGCAATTAAAAATTGTATCTAAGTACCAAATACTTTGATATCTATCTAGAGCATAAAAGAAATTTGAAGCAAACATAATGAGATTTGTTCAGGATGGATTTCTACTTCTCCAGTCCTAATCCTAATTAATTGTTATAACTTAGGTTAAGACTTTTTTTTTTTCTTTTGGTCCACTGATTTCAATGGGAATTTGGCAAAATACAGATAAAATAATAAAAATAGGATAAAATTACAAACAGAATAAGGTTCTTGGATTTTCTGTGACATGTTTTTTGTTGTTGTTCTGATGAGAGTTAGTCTAAACTGATGTCATAGCTGACGCTGCTTTGGACAGGAGGTTGGACTATAGAGCTACTGAGAGCCGTTCTGACTTGAATTATCCAGTGAGCCTATGATCATCATAAATACTAGTGTTAGTGTTCAAAATTGTCTTTCTGAGTATTTACCTTGTGTAAGCTGGGGAAAAAAAAAAAGAAACTCCTAGAAACAGAGCTTCTTAGTATTTGTATTTGTTATGCCAGAATGATTCGTACAAAAGCTGCCACTCTGTTTATTGAAAACAGACATCTATGCATTCTATTTTTATTGCTAGTATCAGTCCATCTTGTGATTTCTTTTGATAGCAAACAGCATTTCTATTTCAACATTTTCAGCAAATTAATACAGATGAGTACTTCTTAACTTAAAGTAACTTTTAATGTAAATAATCACTCAAGGTAAGGTCAGTAAGGTCTGGTCAGTAAGACTGTCCATGCCATTTTTCTTATTTTCATGACTTCATGGTCTGTGAGGTTCCAGCAATGCAACTTCTTTTACAGCATCAGCGATCACATGAAGATCCTGCAGCTCTAAAATTCAGCTTCTATCAGGTGATCACAGCTGGACCTCGAGCCCCTTCTGAGCTTAGAGCTCTACAGAAGAGATGCCTAGCACCTGGATGGTATGCTACCCATATTGAAAGATGGCTAACTTACTTCCCACCTTATCAGGTGAATAAGACTGTAACTTCATGTCCTATTCATGTCTACGTAATATTTTAAAAGATCTTTGTAAAAGTATTACTTACTGAATACTGATCCTCAGGAATATTCTAGATACACTAGAGCATGTTTCAAGACATTGATTATTCGTAGCCATGTTCTAATTAGTTGTCTTGACCTTGCTAAAGATGTCATGTCCTAGCACCTTACAGCTGGGAGCTTCTACAGATCAAATCAGAACAATAATCTGGAGGTTCAAGAAGCTTCACTGCTGTTTCTTGAATACTCTGGTACCCTGAACTACCTTTAACATGGAGCTGTTTTCCATTTGCTCATGCTTTCATTATTTTATTTCTGGCTTTTTGTCAGTTCTGTTGAAGAAAACAGAACAGGCATCCAGTGCTTCATGGTCCCTTTAGTATCAGATAGTCTATCAGTGTTTCCAAAAGAAAAATCGATGGAAATTAATGGGAATGTTCAGTAATATTTCTGTGTACTCTGACTGGTGGCAAGGCATTAGCTAACACCATGGGATGTCAGCTGGGGTATTATCCTCCCTGCATGGGTTCAGAAGAGGCTTGGTGTCTGAACACTGGCGTTTCAAAAATATCTTCCCCATTGAAAATGGGGATTACCCCATGGAGATGGGTGTGATCTAGTGGAGCTGGAACACAGCTTTAACTGCATCAGTGTCTTCACCTGCTTCTTGGTCCTTTCATGCGGTAATTTCCCAGTGTGTCACCTCCTTAGGCTATAACTATAGTAGTAAATAAACCTGTATCTGTACATGAGTTCACACATTGGTCCACTACTGTCCCTACTGCTTGATTTTTAACACATTTCTGGCACAGTTTTGGCCCATAGCAAAAAGTACCTTCCCAAGCAATTCCAGAGCACGGTTCTAAAGATAACAAGAACCATTACCAGACTCCCTAGTCTGTACAGCAGCCAAACTCTCTGGCCTGTTTTGGGCGGGCGAGAGAGTTTAATAACATGGATGTAAGTCATGCTGTGCCATTTGGCCTCAAGACCAGAGAGCTGTCTAACAAGCTGTGATTTTAACAGTATCGATAAAGTTTTTGCGTACACTGATGTGTTTGCCATCTCGGGCATCACCAGTTTTTTTAGGTGTGTTCATGGTCTGCCTAGCAGAACTTTTCTGTAGCTGTCATAGCACTGTCTCTTCTGCACACTTTGTTTTTGGAAATTCTTTACACATTACTGCCCAAACCAGTGCACGCACACGTCAGGGCCTCTGCTGAGGCTCATTCATGCACTGAAACAATTTGGTGCATTGGTGCTCCTAATGATCTACAGTTGCTATCTATCACTTATTCTGAATCCTTGACATTGTCTTTTTTTCTCTGTGTGTCTTTGAGCCTCAAAGGGTATGTGTTTATGGATCCGTAGTTTTCAGTACAGATGTACATAAGCAACCTGAAAACTGCATCTCCCCAGCAAACTTCAGTTGGCACATAACACACACATTATTAGTCTCCTTCTGGCCTATATAAGATCAAACTCAAAGGATGCACATCCTAAGCCCTGAACATCCTCTAGTATACAAGACCAGACAGATGAGAGCATATTATCTGCATCTCCTTGGTAGATTTATTTCTGGAATGGATGTTTCTGACATTAACAGTGTGTCTGGCAGTGCTTCCCACCCAACATTTAAAGATTAGTTTAGCTGAGAGAGGTTGGCTGCAATCTGAACCTTCTGTTTATGCAGAGCTAGCTTAGCTGAGAGAAGTTGGCTGGAGTCTCTACCTTCTGTTTTCCCAGAGTGTGCCAAGGACGCTCTGATGCATCTAGTAGGTGTTATTTTCCACATATTCTCTTTCAGGCCAGCCTTGCTAACTTCATGAGTTATACAATATTGTAATATCATGATACTAATGTGAAATTCTCTACATCATATTTTTGTTTGCTTTTCTCCAAAGTATCTCACGAATATTGAACAATGCGCAACATCAAACAAACAGATTTTTGCCAGATTTTACATCCCATAATGACAGCAAAGCAGTAGCCCCGATAGCCTTATGTTTCCTCTGTAAAAGCATTAGGGATTAATTTGCATTGCAAAAGCAACAAAGTATGGTGGGCCATATCCAGACTTGTTAGCAAGTTCAAGGAGTTGCTGAAGCATAAAAAGGTTACAATAAGGCAAAGCTGAAATCACATCAGCTTAGAAGTATAGCCTTATCTACAAAATGAGAGCTTTAGCTCTCGAAAAGAGGACTTACCTGGACTGTCTAAAGTTATTTGTAATTTTTATTGCTGTATAAATAGTAGAGTATCTACTTGTGTGACTGAGCTGAAATCTTAATGTCTGTTATAAAGTCAGCAGACATACAGTTAGTGATAGAAATAGTGTCAGGGGTAGTAGGTAAAAGTGATAACAGCACACTCTTCTTAAGTGATACTTTTAATTTGCAAATCTCAGAGTACTTTGCAGATTTTTTTCAGATGTTTGATTTTATATGATGGTCATCAGGACGAATCACTAAAAGTTCAGGAAGGTCATGTGTCTAAGTTAATTTCACACCCATAATTCATTGCTTCAATGCAGTGATATAGAAGAAATGAGGACCAGTCATGGTGAACTCCCTCATGATCCAAAAGATACACTAATGCACCAGCCCTATTAGAAACAAAGCCTATGTTGCAACAACCATTGTTAAGCAGCCTGTCTGAAGCTGAAGAACTTGGACTGTTTCTCAGATCTCCTGCTTTTCAGACTGTATCTCTATTATTCCAGTCCCACCTTGGTGACTTTTAAATACAAAGTAACTCATGTATAGTGGGAGAGCAGGGACTTAATCTCTTCAGCTGTCGGCAGTGTTAAAATGATTGATACGCTGTAAAGAGAGGACAGATGTGACTCAGATTACTTCTTCCTTAATATTTATGTTTTATTATGAAAATGTCTACTTCATGAAGTCATGAAATTATAGGCATTCTATTACATTGTTCAATTGTTCCACCTCACCAGTACATGAAATGCCTTAAAGTTTCAGGAATCTCATGAAATTACTTTTTATGAGATCAGGATATGAATAAATCAGTACAAGTAAGCAAAAATTTTGCCTTGGTTCCTTGCAATCTTTCCTAAGGCTGAGAGGGAACACTTTTTGCTACCTGCTCCCTGGGAATGTCATCTATTTGGAATGAATTTCTACTGGTAAAACTTTTTCTTCTGTCTTTTTGCAAGGGGTGCAGAGTGGAGGGTAGCACAGATATTTCTCTCTACTTCTTTGTTAAACAGGGAAGAAGAAACTTCACTCTTTTTCTTTCAGAAGAAAAATATCCCCCATTTGAGATGTTTTTTGACCTCTGTGCTATGAAGTACTTGAGTAAGGCCTGTTTTCAAAGCTTACTTCTCAGGAAAGCAGTGGGTTCATTTTTGGAGTCAGGCAGTCATAATGCATCTTATTGCAAAAACTTCTAGGATGAGCCACTGCTTTCTGAAGAGCCTGATACTTCCATAAATCCACATTTCTAAAACCACATGCTATATATGAGTAGTTCTAAGGATTGATTGTGCAAAAGAAAACACATTTTCTCTCTTTTGGTTATGCTCTGAAACCTCATAGTCTTGGGAACCTAATGAATTTCATCAAAGCCTTGAAGCAAGTCGTATGGTTTTAGCCTCTCTCCTTGCATGGAAACATAAAAATCAACTTCAGCACTGCTTGCAGAATAAGACTGTTGAACCATCTGCAAATATATTTCCCAACTCCTTTTCATCACTACAGCATGATGGAAAAAGCGGAGGTTTTTCCATGATAGGAAATAAACGCTTGACCAGTCCATTTGGGACCTTGTTTCTCTTCCAACAGTCACAAAGCCCCAACCATACCATGCCATCAGAGGGTCATTTAGGCATGATCTCACATTTGATAAAATCATCACATAGTGTCTGCTTCCATGAAGATTCACGTCCAAGTAAAGAGAAGGCCCGATCTGAAGTAGCCTAGCATGAATGTGTAAATGGTCAAGCACTTGAAGAAGAAAAAGGCATTACCTACCAGTACCTGGCTTTTTTAAAGATGTGCTGCACATTCCATATCCATCTACATCCCTCTCTTAAGGCCTTTTTAACATCTATCTTTATTCATATTCTTGTAAAATAATGTATTGTTGTATATTTTTAGAAGTAAAGCATTTCATCTAACATCTGCCTACTGTTTTATGTCTTTTTGGTCATTTTCAGTGACTGGCTTCTCAACATGTCTCTAGCATATATATTCATATGTCTGTGTCTATGATAATTACAGGCTATTTATCCAGATGTTAATACCTTTTATCTTGGCTGGCCAAATCTCATTCAATTTCCTTCCAATACTTCGAATCTTTCTAGATCCTTCATTGTTATTTCTCTGTTGTCACAACAGCTTCCAATTTAATATCATTTCAGATTTAATTAACATGCCATTTACCTTGTTCCCACGTCATTAATAATGATGATAATAAAGCAGGACCTATTATCATTCTCTGGGACAGCTCTTTCCATATAATGAATGAGTTTGACAGAGGTGAAAGTTTTAGTTTGAAACATGAAATAATTTTAAATTAAACATCCATTTATTTTATTTATTGTAGTTACTAATTATTGATGGACAGCAGCTGAGAACTGACCCATCTACTGTGATGGATGAAGTGCAGAAATTTCTGGGAGTCTCTCCTCATTATAATTACTCTGAAGCCCTAACGTAAGTTAATTTTATCATCATAATTTCATGTTCCTATATTCTTAAAATACTAGCAGCCCATAAGTAAGCTTAATACAAAATAAAGCCTCTCATACTTTTCTCTCTCACTGAGCCATCAGTAGGATGTATTCTATTCTTCAGTGTCTGGAAAGAACACCATTCAGGGTTAGATTTTCTGTGAATCATGCACTGAGTCACTAAATGTGGAGCTTGACTGTTACAGAAATAGACTTCTGACAAATGGACAAAGTAAGTATTGCTTTGTGAGAACTGTATATGAATTTTGGATGAATAAAAAGGAATTTTATTTCCATCAATAAAAGAGCCAACATACATAAACAGAAAGGAAAGAGAATTAGTTTCTCTTTATTTTCAACATCAGCTGCAAGAAGGATTCAACAGTATCAGTGTCAAGAGTGTAACATCCACTCTGTATGTCATAAGCAGTCACATACACAAATGCTTTGGATTCTGACATTTAGATTTGGTTGCTCTTAAAATAAGATTGATAACCTTAGGCTGCTCTTCTGAATGCGAGTCTATTGTCTGTCTTTATAAGAAGTTCTCAGGAAAGAATGCTCTTCTTTTCTAGGCATTTCTATATTTAATGCTTTTATCCAATTGTATTCTGTTTCTTTTTGTAGCAAAACAGACTTTTATCTTTGATGAGATAGTCAAGTGCACTGTAAGGACCTAAAGGGCCCAATTCATCCCTGAAGTTAAGTGTATTGAAAACATGTTCTCTTTTTTTTTTTTTTAAACCAAAGTCTTTGACCTGGATACTGTGAATTAATCCCATCTGCATCTAATTCTGTAGCACACATTTCATTCACGTCTGCCCTTGAACACAAGTAATCTTCATGGAAATGAAGCAACTTGTTCCATTAAAATGCACTGAGGCCAATTTGTCCCCTTAGCTGACATCAGCTTAGTTATGCCAGTAATGTCTTTGTCTTTAAATGCATTAATTCTGGCATGTCTTTTGGCAAAAGATACACAAAATGTAAATGATTTTTTCTTGTAACTACGAGATTGCAATGCAGCAACATGAAACAAAATCCACTTGTATTTCTGTATCCTTTCTCCAAAAAATTCAAAGCATTTTGTAGCTTGTAAGTTTATAGTGGTGTGCAAGGTAGGTAAATACCAACATATCAAATTTACAAAATGAGAGTGAAACATTGGGAAGTGAACTGTAGATTAGCAGTCTTAAGGTTCATGTTTTACAGAGGTGGGCAAAGCTAATTACAGAGGAAAATTTGTGTACAGGTGCATTGTCTTGATGAAAACAGCAAGTCCAGCTGGAAGAAGTGCTTTACACCTTAGCTGGCAGAAGTTCTGCAGGAGGGAAGATTAAACCAACTGTTCAGACCAAGTGCAGCTGTTCACTAGATATGTTACTTCCTACCTATAAAAAGTCTTACACAATGAAAAAAGATGTTACCTGTGTCTGTGTTGCAAGCAAAAGCCCTGCCTTTATTCTGCATGCCTAGTCTCCATTTTGTAGGTACTGGCTGAAGACATGATGGAATCCTTAAAATGCGCTCTAAAGTATGTGATCAACAGATACGTGTCAGCATATACAGAATGCGTAGACTTTATTGCATCTTTTATTATGATTATTATTTGATTTAATCTGTTGAAGACAAACAGCATATACCAGTGTCTCTGCCCATAATACATTTCTCGGTCCCAACAGTAATCTCCATAATCACCTAGATGCTAGTTTTATCATTAGTAGGTACTTTTTTTTTCAGTCTGAACTTGGAAGATATATCCTTCTTGCTGGGTGCTCCTCAGCCTCTCACACACAGCCCACTGCAAGCTTGTCTTTCCAGGATCAGTATTCTTGGCTTTTGCCTCTCTCCTGTCTGTCTTTCTTCTATCTTTCATCTTTATCTGTTTCTACTTTAGTCTTTGTGTTTGCACCCAGCTTTTACTGCCTTGCTCCTGTTAACCCCTCAGCTCCTCTGTTCACTCAGTTGTTTTCCCTCTTTTCCCCCTGAAATGACAAGTTACTGGTGCAAAAAAATAAGCTATTAGATTATGGGAACTTGCTTGATTTTGTTTCTGAGTTGAAAGTATTACTGGTATCTGTTGTATTTGAAAGTATATTTGTTTCAGGTTCGATTCACATAAAGGTTTCTGGTGTCAGCTCCTGGAAGAAGGAAAAACCAAGTGTCTGGGAAAGAGCAAAGGTAGAAAATACCCTCCTATGGATTCTGAGGTAAACCATTATTCTCTTTGGCATTATACAGGGATTTAGCTGCCACCTGTGGGACACCACACAGGCAAAATAAGAAGGGAGAGAATACAAAATTCATTAGCTGTTAGTTATTTGACTATATTTAAGATAGCTGGAGTATATCAACTACTTCAGTCTTTTATTTCAAATGAGAAGTGTTCAGGTCATTAAAAAAACAACTTCTAAAATCTGGCACCCCTTAGAAAAATAAACTTTGCAGCCTTGAAATTCCCTGAAATTCATGTAGAAACCTGGTCCCCTTAGCTAAGTGACTTAACCAGCAGAGGCTTCACAGTGCATTCTTTTTCACAGTCATGATCAGATATGTATATGTGTGTCTGGTTCTGCATCCTCGAGAGTAGTTAGGCCATGACAATTAACGCTGACCCTCATAAAGTCCACTTTTAAGAGTGATTGAGTTCTGTTTCTATGGTATTTTGTAAATACCTTCCCCAGACAAATGTTCAAATTAAGTAATTTCCATCAGGTCAAATGTTGCAGCCTGCACTCACAGGCAGTTCATTCTCCTTTTCCAGCCAGAAATTTTATGTTTAGTCTGTCCTGTATTCCCATTTCATTTAGCCTGATTAAAACTCAAATAAAAACTTACAGTTTGGAACAACAGTGAGTATTAATGCAGTATGTGAGCCATTTTTTCTTCTCACATCCGTATAAATCATAAGTGACTTTACAGAACTCAATAGAATTATACTGATATAAAATCATTGCGTGAGAAGGCTTTTGACCAGAGACAGGACAAGACTTTGTTTGTTTTTGTTACGTTTTTCAATTCTAAATACTTCTGAATATTGGGGGTACTAATTGACAGATGCCTGAATACTAAGAGATTTTAGAAGCTCTGACATTCTGGCTTCAATCACACTAGAGTAAATTCAAAGCAATTGTATCAGCTTCAGAGCAATTCTTAATTTACATGACTCTCTGAGAGCAAAAATCAAATCCATTGCTTTGATTCTGATGTTCATTTTGGATATCTTTTATTCCTCTTGAAATTATCTTTTGCAGTTCAGCTCCTAGACTGAAGAGCTTAAACTTGTATGCAGTAGGTAGCATAAAAAAATACAAATTACATAAGAGAAAGTAAAGTTTTGATACAGGTAAAACAAACTTCAAAACCCAGAATTCACAGCAACTACAGTATGGCATTTTATTAAATAAAAATAACTTTTTATATCCATCAGTGCAGGGCTTTTCTGTCAAGCTACTACAGAGATCACAATGTGGAACTGTCGAAACTCCTACACAAATTGGGACAACCTCTGCCGTCATGGCTGAGACAGGAGCTGCAGAAAGTAAGATAGCATTGAAAAAAGGCTTTTTGAAATCTCTCTTCCACACTTCAGTCATCATACCTAAAGTCTCCAGTAGCTATCAGAAGGTGTTGTAAAATATACCTCTTTAAAAAAGAGTAAAAGAAAAAAATTATTTCCATATGCTGGCATGTGGATTGTGAAAATGTATGTGTTTCTTAGAACTTTGGTGGGCCACAGTCTTTCTCATAATCATTTCTGGACCTGTGGACTTGTGGACTGCTGTGCACATATGTGGAAGTCATTTGCAACTGGTATAAGCTTCGAAGATACATGACCTATCCAATGTCACAGTAAATATTTACACTTTTATATATCAGTTTAAAAGTATTGTGTCTCATGTAGGTTTTGTAGCCCATTGTTACGCCTCTGACAGTTTTTCTTACTATTTGATTATTGTGTCTTGCATAAAGTCAGAAAATTTAATGTAGCAGAAAATGCCAAGTGTACTCCTGCCTTCGGAATCATCTTGGCAAGTACCCAAAGTATATCCTAACAAGGTATATGCTAACACAGTATAAACTAGCAAGGTAGTTAGTATAAACTAACAAAATAGTTAGCATATGCTAACAAGGCTGAGGAGTACAATTACCACATATGATTTAGGTGTGCACAGCAACAAAATGCTTGGAGCAAAATCTGGAATCCACAGGCTAAAGCAGTGTAGCAAAAAAGGATGCATTACCTGTGATCATAGCCTGTAACAGCAAACTCTTACAATGCTATAAGAGCCTTTGTCTGTAATTACTGATTTTTCGCTGACTGGAATGGCAAAATACAGAAGGTAGACTGTATCAGAACAGAAATTTAATTGGACATGTGAAGCACAAAAGTTACAATATAACCTTTATGGGCAGTATTAAACTCTAACAATTGTGAACCAAACTGAAGCAGTTCAATGAACAGTCTTTCACTCCTGGCTACTATAAGCAACCAGACCTGAATACTGCATTCTGAACTTAAATTGTTATAAATCAGGAATGACTCCACTGAAATGAAGGAAAAACTGGTAAAGAGCAGAAACAGATCCATACTTATATTGCCTTAATTTGCATGACTACTTTTTCCTTGATTTGCCTTCAGTCTGTGCTGTGTCTATTCCAAGATCCCTCAACCTGATCAAAATTGTAGCATTTTTCAGTGACCTCCAATTTATGTCAGTTGCAAAAATCTATCTGATTTCACAATGTAAACACTGGTTGCAGACATTTTTTAAAGTTTGGTATTAAATATTAGGAATAAGCTTTAGAAAAAAAAATTTTGAATACAGTGTGTAATAATGTTACAAAATTAGGCTCTAATCGTGGAAAAGGCTAATACCCAGCCTTACATTTATGTAATTTTAGACATTTCAGTGGTACATCTCACAATACATCATTTTAGACATGTGAGATAAAGTCTGATAAAAAGTACTTAAAAAATTGAGAGAGAAGATCATTGAAAATTTCATTGAAGTATTACCTTAATGCTTCTTCACTGAACTTTGGCTCTGAGGGTTTCTAAAAGGCATGAAGAGGTAGTGAAAAAATATCAGGTGAAAGACAACTACAGTTTTCAATGCAATGGTTTTTTACAGCAACTCTGTAATATTACCATAATTTGTTTTAGAATGAATAGTTAAAAACATGCATCAAATGGTGGAAAAACTTTCTGAGTCTCAATGCTGTTTTACAATATTTACGTAATCATATAATTTAACTTTCAAGGTAATGGAATGGAAACCAGTCTGTTATTCCCTAAATAGAAAACAGATGTTGAGATCCTTACTGTACCTCTAACTGGTAATCTTTATTATTTATTGATTTTGTCTATGTAATATCTGGTTTTAATAGGCCTGTAAAGAAAAAAATCTAGACAAATTTGCTGTATATAACAATATTCTTTTTGCAGCACATTTTGCTAAGGGAGTATGCATGACAAGGACCTGCTACAGTAGACATTCTTTTAAGATTAACATCTTTATTATTTATTAGAAGGAGAATTTTCATTTCACTTTAAGTATACACTGTCATATGGGTTAGGTCCAAAAGCTGACTTGTCTTAATGTACTTCTTATTTGATAAAAGAAACACTCTGAATTCTGAACATCTGTAAAAGCAAAATTCTCTGCATGCTATGGACAGCTCATGTGCCCCTCAAGCATCTATATGGATTTGTTACAACTAAACTGAGTAACTGGAGAAAACACCTGGAGTTTTCATCCTGGCATGACTGATTTTATCCTTGGTATAACCTAATTTACCATCACTCAAACATTTAAAAAAATTGCAGGGATTGCACAAAGCTCATGTTTTATGCTCTGCTGCCTCAGCCCATGTTCTTTAAAGCAGCAATTGTACAACAGAAAAAAATAAGAAAAACTTTAGGCTTTATCAGATGCCTGAGATTTTCATGCTAAGAGAATTTTTTTCTCTGCTCACTGAGTACCTCCTACATGCTGGAGGAATAGGCTTCAGCCACATTCACAGTTCCGTCTTTGTTTCCAAGAATGCCATTTCTCTCTTCTTTCTCTGAGAAATCAAGGCCTTAGCGAGATGAGAATATTGAGTGGGCAGTCAAGTTTGTATGGAGTGGTGATGGGTATATGCACATCAGCCACATTGTCCTTCCAGAAGTTTTGCAACAGGAAAGGTGACTTGTCCCAGAGCTGTGGACTTCTTCTGTGGCACCCTCACTGAGGTGTGGCAAGGACCCCCTACAGCTGTGATCAGCTAAAGCAGCTCAAGTGCTGTCAGCTTGTAGCACCCGGAGCATAAGCTCTTCACATGCACAGCCTTGGCCTTGGCCGGACTAGGTTTGGCAGCTAAATGCAGGGCTCATCCTCTAGGAAGGAGTGCTGTGATGACTCTGAAAACCCAATGAGGAGCAGCAGGGTGGGGCTCTTGTGTGGCTTCTGGCCTTTCATGAGTTCTTAGGCAAATCTCAATGGATTCCTGTGGTAATTTTACCTGAGTCAATACTATGAACAAAGTAATTTGACCTTTTGTCCCTGGAAGTGTGCATCTGAAAGGGCATGATCTTGAATCTTCATCAGTCCAAGCTCCTACTGAAATCAAGCTGCTAAACATTAGCATCTCTAGAAAAAGTGCTACAGGATTAGCTTCCTGTACATTAGAAGTGCTATTCTCACGCACAAAAGCAATAGAGAAGTAATGGCAAATTGGTACTGTTCTTTGCACTTCTGATTTCAGATGTTCGTGTATTAATTGTTTATAAAAAGATGGTATGAAGCCACTTTTTCTCTCCAGAATTATTCTCTTTAAGTATGTTCTTACATTTAACAGGAGACTTTAAAAATATAAATGACTTTTAATGTACTCAACTTGGTGATGAATGAAGAGTCTAAGCAAAGCATGCAGACAACAGCTAGATGTGTTATTCCACAAATAATAGGATACACGTGAGCAGAGTTGAGTAAGCAAGTCATAAAACATACAATATTATCTAACAAAGTTTAACCTCTTCTGTTCACAGCTTACCTACAAGCAATGTTTGATTTTCAGAAACAGACTATCAATATTAACACTTACTTTTAAAAAATACTGATTCATCACAAGGGAGCTATATTTGCTAGTCAAAGTGAGGTGTTTACTGTGGTTGGTAACACAGCCATGGTTTCTGTTCCCCTGGAAGATAACTGCACAAGCAGTTCCTTTACAAATGTTTGATTATGTGAGCTTCACATTTGTTTTCATAAATATGATTCTGAAATTTGCTTTACATGGATGTCTGTGCCAGTAAAAATCAATGTGTGATTATTAGCAGAAAGTAACCATTAGGGGGTCTAAACACAGAGCCTGATATGAATTCACTTAATGATCTGAGCAAACATTCCTGAAAATACTGTGATATTTTCCCAGTTCTACTTGTGCAGAAAGAATTAGTTTCACTGATTTGCAGACTAGCTTGTACAGAATATTCTTTTTCATTGCTTAAGAATGTGAAACTTCCTCAGGAAGAAATTAAATAGATATTTCAATGTTTATAGATGTAATATTCTTGTCATTCACATTGAATGAAAATTGCTGGAAACATTTTTCTCAAAGTTTTTTAAAATAAAAATAGATATTATTCTGATAGTGGCATGATATATGAAGTGCAACAATAAACTCTGATAAGAAAACGTACTGCTGTGTGGAGGTGATTTTTATGTTCATGAAAGTTGTCCTTTTCCAGGTTTGTTAGCAGCTATTGCAGCTTGACTCTGAGCTACAGCAAAATCCATGAGCACGGGAGCAGCATGAAATATTTTCACAAGTGAAAAATATTGCTTACTCTCTCTGTGAGTGAATATTACTGCATTATGCAGCTGCTTGTTTTACTGCTTTTGCTTCCTGCTTACTTTTCGGTTCTTGTGCTAGAACTTGCTAATGTGCTATAGAAACATTTCGAGATCTTGCTATTTTTAAGAGAACAAGCAAGCTTTATTCAAATTACCTGCCTTGGGGATTCAGTAGTTGTGCCATTGCATCAGCCTGCATAGACACAAGAAAACCTCTTTTAGGAGAACCCTCTACAGACAATATGAATGTCCAAAGAAAAATTCAGTGTTATCAACAAATTCAGAACAGAATAGAACTTGTGTACTGTCTAGCTGGGCAGAAGCTGCTAATGTCTTCAAAGAGGTGTAGGAGACTGAAAACATATGTTAACAAAATTTTTAGTTCATTACAGAGAAATGATGTAACCTATACATTCAGAAGTCTAAGCTTCTTTTATAACACCCAGAACTATAATGTCTAAGAATAACAAAAGTGAAACAGTAAAGTAGTAACAGAAAAGTACTTAAGCAAAGGGAAAAGATCTTAACTACAAGTAAGTCCTAACTGACCTCTGTCTCCAATTCATCTGCTTTCATTTAATGGGGTTTTTTTTTTCAGTTCTTCCAGTCCCCAAACTCTTAGACCTCAAAGGTGAATGGGGTGCCCTTTTCTTTTTTTTTTTCTTTTTTTTTGTCTCTGTGGACTACATGGATGAAGAAGGCACAATAGTCAGCATCAAAGGACAAATCACAGGAACAGAAAAACAAAGAACAGGTGAAACCAAGAGCTAAGGAAAACTGAATGGAGGAAGACTTTAGACAAAGTGATAGATTTGAAAAACATATGATGAGATTGATTCTTTTCCACTCTGTAGTCTGTTTGTTCACTTCTTTCCCTGTCTTCTTTTTTGAAAGAATATTTTCTTTCCTCACTTCCCTTTTTTTTTCATTCTGCTCCTCCTCTTCTCTTGAGAAATTCAGAAGGGAAATAAGGCTCATGCATTTTTAATTGCTCAGATATCTACCTGCCTAGGAGAGCTACCAATCTAGTAGCACAATGTTAATATCAGATCTCTTTGTTTTCATAAATGTGATTCTTTAGATCTGAAGGTATGAGTCTTTTCTAATAGATGTGGCCTAGTTCAACACTGGGGCTTAGTTCAGAATTACTAGTTGAAATCCTCTGACTTACGAGAAATGGACCTCTTCATGGGTAAAGAAATCTTTTATTCTGTCTCCTCGGTTAGCAAGAATGTATCCTGCTAAGTTTCCCAGTAAAACTTCTTTTATTAGCTAAATTCTCAACTGATTGACTCCAGGACCAAAAAAAGAAAACAAAACACACTGGCATAGCTTTTTATACAAGCATAGCGCATTTTAGCTATAAAACTCTCTGGAAGGGAAACATTGTAAGCTAAAGACAGGAGACAGCACTTTATGCATCTGACATAGAGTGGAAACAAAGTTGCTGAACACACACCGTACAAGATCAGAACAGCTTATAGCACAGGCAACTGGATGGCAGACTCCAACATGTCTTTGCTCTTTTGTACAATCCTAGCAGCAGTTTCATTCTTCTAGAATACTGCATGAGGGTCATATATCTAAAGCAGTTGAATTACATCATCTCTGTCTGAAAATGATGAAAAACACCAAATGACAGATGGCCTTAAATAATTTCCTGTTTTTTCCACTGAGAAAAGTAAGGTTGGTAATAAAACATCAGCCAGAAGGAAGCTTCCTGCACTACCTATTCATCACTTATAACCTCTTCTTTAAGAGTTCCTAAACACTTCACATATAAAGTCTTCCTCTGTAGCTGACTGAGCCAGGTTTTTGGTCTTGCCACCCCTGGCAGTGGCAGTCTACTGGCATCTGGACTGCTAAAGCCAGAATTATCTGCCTCATCTTGATATTATGCCCATGCCCAGAATAAATACTAACTCATCTTTGAGGCAGTTTTTGCTTTATGAAGTCTGTGACAAACATTTAAAAAACTGCCCTTCCCTGCACAGAAGACAAGTGTAATAACACTGTAAGCCCACCACACCCTGGAATTAGTTCTCTAGTTCTGCTGTCCTGACAGATTTGGAGAGGAAAACTTGTCCTGATTATGCAGCCCAGTGGAGTTATTTTAGGTTCATTTCATGGTAATTGAGAACCCCTTTCCCCTAGTGTATGTTAAATCCTTTCCCTCTTGAGTTAGGGAATCTAGCAAATTTAACTCTCCCCTTTCCTCTGATCCATGACAATAAGGATTTTGAGTGCTTTCTTTTTTCAGACTATAAACTACTTAAATTAAAAACACTGTGGTTTGAAAGGTATAGTAAGTATAAATGTGTGTGTGTGGGGGGGGGGGGGTTATTTGGCGAGCATTAGCCAAATATATTTGCTTATGTCAACCAGAAAAGGAAAATTACCTGTGTTCACCTAAAGGGATGACTTCATTTTTCTAGCACATCTTTCAAAACATCTTCTTTGTTCTTAACCTATGGTTATCAGGAAGGAACAAATAATAGTATTTTAGCATTTAAGGCCCATACCATGACTTCACCAAGTGTACATACAGATATATACATACATTCATATATCTGTCTATATGTAGACAGATATATGTATTCAGCAACTTTTAAAAGTACCTTAAAGCATAGTAAAAGGTTTTAATCATAATTATAGCTAACTGTCATCCTGCATTCCCATCACACCTCAGATGATTGTCAATAAATTCAGGTTTCACCTCTGGAGCTGTATTTGGGCAATATAAGCAGGTCCTTTTTGTGGAAGACAGACTCCTGCCCTCTTATATTGCTTCCAGTATCTGAAGATGCTCACTTGTTTGTTATGAAGTTGTTGAAGGATGCAGTGAATGCCTATATTGTAATTTGAATGGGTTAGTACACCTTTACCTACGCCTACTTCCTAGAGTGCATTGGAGCCAGATGTGCTCTTGTGATACAGCTCAAAAATTCTCATCTGTGAGCTTCACCATGGCTGAAATGTGGAAACGACTAAATGGCCACCCTGACAACAGAGGCAGGTCAGTCTAACTATAACTGTATCCAAGTGACTTCTGTTTGGATCTATTTCAAGTCTTTAACCAATTTCTTGCAGTAACTTCACTAATTTAGTGTATGCTGTTGATTTATAGTTTTGTGAATGATTTCCAGATTGGAAATTTTTAATCTGAAATTCCTGAAAGCTAGTTATTCAAGGACAGGATGAAGTGGTGAACAGAAAAGTGTCATCATCACTTAAGGTTCTGCTCATCATTTAGTATGAGCAGATGCTGTCTTATTCCAGCAATATGGCAATTAAAAAAATAAATGCAGTTGTCCAACTGCTATTCAAAAGGGCAGTCACACCCTCCTCCCTTTAGAAAGGTGAATCCTACCTGAGAGTGAAAAAGGCCAAAGCCTGAATCCTATATATTTCCTAACACTCTGAGATGATCCAGCTGAATGATTACAAAAAGATTCACGTCATTGTGTCACCTCTTGGGGCCCTTGCCATCCCAGATGCGCAGCGGGGAGCAGCAGCGCTGCCAAGGCCTGGCCACCCTGCACCTCTCGCCCCACAGTCCTTACAGCAGCAAGTGGGAAGAACGTTACAGCAGAAAACGTTACACATTCTGAATTAAAACCCGTCACATTGCAGCCTTGCGGGTGTTTAGATGCCAGCTATGTTTCAGAGAGCAGTAATACCAGCAGAATCGTTTTCGTATTGCCCTCATTGACTGATGCGCTTGGTTACATCCGTGGAAATGAGGAAGACCATGCGGCGCTTGGCGCGCACGTTCCCCGCGGCGGGGTGGAGCGTGCAGCGGCGCTGCGCCAGCCC
>NW_020450816.1:273912-328007 GCF_003343035.1 Apteryx rowi
TGGCGCCAGGCGGCGGTGGGGGAGGGCGGAAGCGTGGCGGCGGCCGCGGTAGGGCCCCGTGGGGAGGCGAAGGTGCTTGCGACCAAGCGGTGGCGGCGCTTTCTCGCACAGGCGCGGTCAGGCCCGAGCGGAGCCGCTGAGGTAGAGGAGCGGGGCGAGCGGCAGGTAGGCCCCGTGGCGTGGGGGGGGAGGGCAGGAGCCGTTAGGCGGCGCCGGGGAGGGCGCGCGGGCCGGTTGGGACATGGCGGCGGCGCGGCAACGGCCGGCACGTGGCGGCTGGCCGGCGGGGGGGAGGGGTGATCCATGGTCTCATGGGGGCTGCCGCTCGTGGCTGTACCCCTTCCTAGACATGGAAGAGCAGTACCTTGCTAATTGGCAAGGCTTTTACCATCTTGTTGGTATTAGTAGTTGACTGTAGCAAGTAACACGCCGAGTAGACGGAGGTGTGTGGTGCGGTGGGATTCGCGGTCTGTCTTTGATATTTTTCCTCAGTAAGCGGCTGTGGCCCAGTCCTTAAATGTGTCTTTTCTCCTTTCTTTTTTTCCTCCAAGGAGCGTAGAGGCTGGACGAGCATCTGTTGCTGTTGAAATTGTTCCCAAAGAAGAACATATTATGCAGTATGTACTACACAGTAAATTGTTAAAAATGAAGTCTTGAGCAGGAATAATTTCAATTTACCAATTATATTTGGCGATTAAACTGCTGAGATTTGATTTATTGGCACTGAGATCAAGGTATAGGCTTTTTTTTTTTAATGCTTGATTTGTGTGTGATCATTTTTTATAGACAAAAAATAAAATCAAGAACAAAAGTTAGCATAACTAGGAAGAATTAGGCTTGGGTCTAGATATACTTAGTATATTAGGAATAGTGGATCGTGATAAAATAGATGTTATCACTACTTTTGCCTGCTAAACTGGAGGCATATGAATCCACAGACTTCTGGGGACCATCTGTAGAAGTGTCCTGTCAAGAGAGTATTAAGAGAGACCTGGAACTGCTGTGAAAGGGGGAGATAGCTTTGTTTCAGAGCAGCTGACAATTTGTAGGAGGGTATTATGCTTTTCAGAAGTCTTTGCTGTTGTGTATGTATTTTTAATTGCAATTTTAAACCACCTCTTTTTTTTTTTTTTCTTTTTAACAGGGGCAAAAGTTCTTCAGTTGTGATGACAGAAGACAATGGGGTAAAATTCCACATTTAAATTCTAGGAGTAGTTATGACTAGAACTTTTAATTATTATTTAGATTAGAAGCGGATATGTTTAATTATCTGGAATAGATGCATTTTGTGAGCAATAGTATTTCTGCTTACCAAGCAGAGCTGGCAAGAGTTAACTTTAGGCTAAGTCTTAATCTCTCTTCAGCCTTAACAGACGTAAGCTTTTCTAATTAAGTTCAGGCCTGGAGTCTGAATGAGATGTTCGGTTGTTTCTCTCATCTTTACCAAGAGCACAGATGGGCTGGGATGTAGCTTACTGTGCCTGAAAGTAGTCTTGACTGCTTTTACGCAAATACGAAAAAATACTGTTAGGGTGACCAACTCATTCTGTGTTACTTCGTAGAATCTTTTGCTATTCCTACCTCATGGCTGTCAGTGAGTATCAAAAAATTATATTAATGCTGACTATAGTTTAGTGGCTGAGCTGTAGTCTGTCTTGTGGTTGGCCATACTGCAATGTTTTTAAATCCAGTGCAATTTTTATCTTCAGTGGTGGCTCTTATGCTGTCAGAGTATGTTACAAATCTTGCAGTAAGTACATATGTGGTGCATAAGATGAAGGTAAGTTTGTGTAAAGTCTAGAAAGTGAACATGAATGGCTGCAGTCATAGTTCTTATGTATATGCCAATGTAAAGCATTCAAGTGTATCAATGAGTCAATAAAGAGATGTTGACTTTCACTGCAAGTGTCACTTCTTCATTACAAGACTGCTGATAACCAAGTCTAGACCTACATGTGTACTCTGGAATTGCTGATGTGTGGCTAAATTGCTTGGTGTGTAGCTGGTTCTTACATTTGCACTTCATGGTTACAGACCACAGTAGTGACTGGCTGTGGCTGATAAACTGTTTGGGAGCCATTTTAGCTGATCTTTCTGTCAGAGGTTACTGCTGCAGGGGAGAAAATCTGACCTTGAATGTAGCTGCTTTTTCAGTATCAGCTGCTGAGGGATGTTTTATTTATTCCATGTTCAAGAGAACATGTGGAGCTCCAGTGGATGGTGAATCACTGCAGAATTTGACAAGCTAAGTGTTTTCATTCTGTGATGTATAACCAAATTTACTGTCTTAAGTAAGGCATGTTCTCCAGCACTCTGCTGGCACAACATCATGTGGAGTATCTTCCAGCTAATAAGGACACTTCTTGAAATTCATTATTCCAAACTGGATACATCAAACGGGGACAAGGAGGACTCATGAATAAACAAAAAAATCTGAAGCTAGAGCAGGGGTCAGGTAGACAGTGTACTTACCACTAAGTACTTGACAATTGAGAAAAGGAAAAAGATCATATTTGCTGCGGAGGGGGTAGGGTGCTTCTGGACTTAAATTGCAGCAAGTGTTGCATCTCAAGAAATCACTTCAGATGGAAAGGTTAGTTATGCTCTGGAGTAGACTGCCTTAGGGAGATTAGGGAGCTGTCATCATAGGAAACTTCTTTTTTTCTTTTTTTATCATGTACTTTTCCTGCCAGGGATGACAAAGTATAGCTGAATGTATGTTCTGTGTGAAGCTATAATAAGTAGTGCTACACCTGTTCAGTTGGTGGTGTTCGATTACTCTGTTTCTGTTTAAGCAGCTCTGCATGCAGTCTTATCATATGTCATCTTTCCTGCTTAGGATTCCAAGTTTGTGCCTGCAAAGCCTGGTAGCCAACAGTCTGAGCATGCACTGTAAATTCTGTTTTTTCTAGGAAACTGGATTTCTGTAGTTAACTTACTGCTTCTAGAAAAAAAGTAGGCACATCTGTTCCACAGGGGCAAAGTCATTTGCCTATCATAAACAAGAAAATCCCAGGCAAACAGTGGTCAGGAGGGAGCTGCTGCTATTCCAGAGACACGGTGAGGGCAGGAAGGTCTCGACCACTGGGAGCAGGTGGGATTGCACCTCTAGCAGCAGTTTTCTGCAAAGTGGCCCACTGTTCCTGAAGCCATTTTTCTGTGACTGGCTTTCATCCTATGAAGAAAACCAGATACAGGCAAGCATGAATAGCAAGAAGCAGGAGTGGTATTGGGTACCAGTTTGTCCAGGGATTTGGAAAGCATAAATACAGTGATAATACAGAATATAAAACTTAAAATGATTTGAAGGCCTGTAGAGAAGCATTTTCTAGAGCAGTCTCTGAAACGATATTTAAAAATTTACATCTTTAATGTCAACTTTTAGCTATGCTATGGCATTTTGCTGATGTGGTCATCTGACATTTGTTATCCCAAATCCTTTGAATTTTTACCTTTGCTTTGTTCAGGCAATAGCTGCCAATATTTTGTTGATTTGGGTAAAAAAATGAGAATCCAGTTTTTAAGCAAGTTGCCCTTCTGAAACTGTCAGTCCAGTCTTTTTGCTACTTATAGCAGAAGGATCTTTTTGTGTGAAACTGGCAGTAACTTAAAGAAGGACCACATACCTGTCCTGTGAGTCCGTTGTGTGAGCCAAACAATGAGGGCCCTGGGTATTTCCACTTAACGTCACATCATCCTTGGGTTATACCTTTAAGGTTCTCAGGAATAGGCGGTAGGAAGCAGACCACAGGCCAAATGATTTGGCCCAGAGGCTTGATCTGGCCTTTGGACTAGATTTGTGAATATTCAGTTTTGAGCCCTTCATTAAATGCTTAGAATTTGCTAAGATAAAACACAAAGTTTGTGTAAAAACACAAGGTTTGATTCAAGAGAGGGGGAAAAAATGATTTTCAAGGTTATGGTTGAGTATAAAAGTAAGAACTAAGCTGCTTGCTGTGGGTATCTCCTAGCAGTTTTGAGTGCCCTTAATGAGGCTACATTGCCTTACCTGTAACTGAGGTTTTCCACGAACAGCCAGAACAGACAGTGTGCAGAGGGTAGCAAACAAAAAGCTCTGCTTTGCTTTGAGTGTAACAGAAATGGAGGTTACATGTTGAGACTTTTCATTTCCCCACTTTAAAAAAATAACTGGCTTAAGCTGGTTTATTTTCAGGATTTCTTTTAAAATTCCTATTCCCAAGTAACTTCTATTTTCGTCTATGCCTCATAGAGGCTCCTTATTTTTCTGTACCCTGTTACATCTTGTGTCTCACACCTCTCCAGCTTTATCATCTTCGCCCAACCCAGTCATCTTTTTTTTCTTTTTAAGGCTTTCACAAAAGTAAATTCCTTTTTAAATTTTATTTTATTAACTTCTTGAATCATCCTGAACTCATCCTTTCCCCTGTTTGTGGTTGCTTGATATTACATTTGCAGCATGGTTGCTTTCTGTGATTGGGTGGAAAATAAATGGAACAGGAAATGGAAACTACTACATGTTACTGGGTATATAATAAGCTAGATCTGATGTCTAATACATCAATTCACTGTATTTGCTGTTATCCAGCAATGGGGAGCACAAAAACGGTTTTCTTTCTTGATATCATAAACTTTGCTTTCTGAGTTGTTTGTTGTACTGATACCTGCTATTTGAGCCTAATTGTTCTAGCCTTCTCAATATGGTAGGTAATGATGTTCTGAAGTTATAGCAGCATTAAAAATTTTGAGTATAAATATTCTAGCACTTGTGTATCTTAACACTGAAAAGGAGAGAAAACATTGATTCAGGATTGGCCTATTGTTAAATATAAGCTATTATAGCATCTATCTATTTTTTTTCCAGAAGAACTAGGTAGCTGAGAATGGAGAAGGACTCGTAGTTCATCTGTGGTTCAGTGCTTGTGCATAATGTTCCTTCACTTTGGGAAGCTGTTCAGGGTCAAGATTACATGCCTGTTAAATGGGTTTTGTGTGTGTCAGTTGAGTCAGTGCTTCACTATTCTTCGTTTCCAATGTACTCCTCTATCTTCTCTGGAAAATGGATGAGTTGAGGAAAAACATTTCTCTTGGTGAAAGGTTGGTAGGGTTTTAAGCAGTTGTGCAATTTAATGTGAGAAGGTGGAAATCTGTTTACAAAACCTTTGAAGTTCAAAGGGATTGCACCTAACTAAATTTCCATAATGTTGAGGTGCTTGAAGAGATGACATTTCGGTGTTTACCACAGTCATCTAATCTGGTAATAAAGTGCCAAGTGTTTGCTTTAGTTTCTGTGACCATTAACCCTGTGACCAACCTGTTCATAACAAAACAAAAACCTCAATGTGGATGAAAGAGTAGAGTTTGTTTTTCTACAACTGTGTATGTTTTAGAAAATTTGAACAAAGGGGAAGGTGGCAGGGGTCAAAAAAATTCTTAGGTAGTTCTGAGAGTGTAGGATAGGCTACTTTTTGATAACTGCTCTAAATTAGAGCACACGGTGTTGGAAATTACATGGTATAGAGCAAACTTGCATCTCTGGGGAAAATGGCCTAGAGTTCATATACTTTGAAGAAAATGAAGTCATGGTATTTTCAAGAGCACCTGTTTTCACTTAAAAAAACTCACAGCAAGATTATCCAGCTGAGTTTCCTGCATCTGCTTATGTATTATTCACAGAATTCATGAAGAAAAGTTCTACTCAGTGTGGCAGTTTTTATTGTATACACTTGCATCATCAGGCTCATTGAAAAAAAATTTAAATGGCATAACGTAAGACAGTTCCACTTTATGTTAGAAACTAAAAAAGCATGCTGTCTGCATGAAAACAGTAGTGCAACATTTTTAAAATCTAAGTAATTAAAGCATCTTATGAAAAGAGCTGACTAAGCAAAACTAGCAAACTACTATACTAAATCTAAATGGCTTACTGTGCTTAGTATGCAGACTTGATTTTTCTTTTCCAAGTATAATACTTCTGCGGTGCAACTTTAAAAAGGAAATCACGATTTCTTCTTATACATCACACACATAATATATTGCACTATACAGCCTACTTCACAAGCCTCAAAATAGCGTGCCTTGTATAGTAAAGTTTTGATGGTACAAGTAGATATCTTCTGACAGATGTATTTCCTCTTACTATCATTGTAATTAAAAGGGATATATATATAAGCAGTAAAAATATGAATGGATTTAAAGTTCACTAGCAAAGTGTTTCATATAGGTCTAACAGTAGGTGGTCATTGTACTGTGATTTTATCATGTTTTTAAATAAAATATTTCACGCTATTCCAGTAGTGCAGAATTACAGAAGACTTTTAATGTTGTATAAAAGCACCTCATGTATTTTAGCTTAGCACCAATTCCAGCAAGGTATTTAAACTAGTCATGGCCCTTGAAAATCCCTTTGAGGTCTGGAAAGAAATTGAGGATCAAGTCTTCAATCACATGGGATTCTGCAATATTATCACCATTTTTTGCATGCAAGCTGAGTTGTCTTGAATATTTGTCACAACACTGGAGAGGTATGGAAGCATACAGAAATGGATGATAACCCACTTACAATATGAACACAAGCATTCCACTTTGTTCACAAAAGGCCAGACAACACTCTGTCAGAGCTGGAATATTTGGGAAAAGGAAACACAGAAAAGCAGTAGCTGGTAGTCACAATTTGTACAATTACATACAATATGGTGACACATAACTGCCATATCTTTCACACTGGAGTGTTCCTTGGCCCGCAGAGCTTTTTTTTTTTTCCCATCTTCTAAAAAAAAAAAAAAAAGGTTTGTCAGTGTAGTGAACAGAGTACATTTGTAGGTGGTCAAAATGGCCTTATAGACAGGGATTGTAGAGTAGCAGTGAAGTTTCCTCTTATTGACTAGTTCTTGGATATTTTCAATATTAACTTGTTACCAAACAGTGTTGCACTAGACAGGTAACTACTTTTGTGTGATAAAGAAGTTAAATGGGATGACCCTTTCTAAAAGACTAGTAAATAGTTGTTTCATACCTCTCTTACTATACAAAGTAAAAGTCACTTTTTATCAGTGTATTTTTATAATAAATCATTAAGGTTTCCATAGCCTTGGGAACATGTTTTTTTTTTGTTTTTTTTTTAATATAAGTCTTTGAAAACTAGCTGTTTTAGTCATAGATGTTAAATGATGTTTGGAATGTAAAAGGACATTAGGGACCATGTGACTTAAGCTATTTTTTCCTTTAGTGTTGTGAATTACAATGACAAATTTGAGTAGTTGCTAGATAAAAGATACACAAGTATTTTGTAGATACTGATTTCAGGTAGTTTTCCCTTTCTGGTCAGATCAGACTGAACTGATATTCCAAGTAAACATGACAGAGTTCTTTGAGTATTCTTATGTTTTATAAAACTGTTATTTAAGACTATAGACCTTTTCAAACATGTATTGGCTCAACATCTCTAATACTTGCATTCTATATGCTTACAATAACTTTTCCTTGTATGATTGGTAGAGGTTCTTGATGTTACTTCAGTAAAGCCCCTCCAAAACCAGTGATCTATGAGCTTGTTTTGAGTTATTTTAATTTTTGTTAAAGAATTGGAGTGTTTGAGACTGATACTGTACCAACAGCTAGTGGCAAATAGGAAAACCTAAATACTCTCCAAAATGCTACATGTATGTCATTATGTGCATGTGCTAAAAATCAGGGGGAGGTGGGGGGAAGGGTCCCTCTAGATAAAAATCATTTGTTGTCTTTCTGAAATTCAAAGAGGGCAGTTTTTTTGATCTAGCTCATGCAGCTGTGCAGGATTTTTGATGGGAAAATAATTACTTCCAGAGTACTGTCCACTTTACTTGGGAATGTGCTTTAGAAACTAAGCTGTGAGAATTGTTTATCAGAATATCTGGGAATTTGATTATTGGCAATTAGTTTTCCTTCTAACATTTTAATGCCTACACAGAATCATCACCAGAAATGAACCTGTGAGTGATTTCATCAGTTGAATGAAACATGAGACAAAGTTAAAGGACTTGATTATAAGACCATAGGAATAATAAATAGGGAAACAGTCAAGGACTGATTAAATAGACTAGACTGGAAATGAATTTTGAGATCTATGATTCTAGAGAAGCTTGGAGCGTGAATAACTGCTACTACAGTCTTCTGTGAACAGTGAATCTTGTAGTGAACTCTCCAACTGTCCTGCTCCAATGTTACTCTAAGATACAGATCACTTGCCATTTTCTACAGGGAAACTTGTTCATGCAATATAAACTTCCTCAAAGGGATTTTGTCTGCATATTAATCCCTAACTGGAAAGGTGGTGTGTATACAGCTTGGATTTAACATAAAGAAAAACACATGAATTGGGGAAAATGTCTGTTCCCATCTGTTGTGGGCCCCAGCTGTGCACTGTCTGTGCTGTTTAAGCTGTCCTACCTCAAAATTCATTACCAAAGTTTGTTTTTGATTAAGGACATTCATAGTTTGGTCACACTCTTTATCCAGGGTACAAAAGATGAAACTTTTGTGTAGACACCTGGTGAGTCTTTCACTCCACAGCCATAGCCCCAGGAGGTCACACCATACACAACCCAACTTTCCCCAGGACGTTCACACATCAGTGGTCCACCACTGTCTCCTTGACAGCTATCAACACGTTTCCGTTCCTGGAGGTTTCCAGCACAGAGCATTCTTCCTGTGAATCTTCTTTTATAACGCTCTTCACATACCTTCTTGGGAAGTAAAGGGATGGCAGCTTGTTGTAATGTTCTTGAATAGGCCCTCCCTGAAAAGAGGACCCAAATAATTTTCTCATGATGCTTGGTCTCAGAAGCATAAATAAAATTTTATCCAATTTATACTGTCATCCTTCATTCCATTTTATCATTAAATAAAATGACTTGAAAGAATACTAAAATAATACTGAAAAATCTACTGTGTGCTAAAATAATCCTAAAATACTAAATATATCCTGTAAATATGGAATACAAATTAAATATTTTTTTTGAAAGCTTAAAATTTAAATAAGATTTAGTTTTACACCTCATGTGTGCTGGATCTTTCCAAGGATGGATTCTGTTTGTTTGGTAAAAGACAAAAGTGTGTTTAACAAGAATATATGCTGTAATACTTAAATAGGGAAGCTATTCCTTGGAGATGTGAGCAGGGGAGACTAAAACTGTAGAAATACTTCATTTCTAGGTCACCAGTTCAAGTTCATCTACTTCAGCTATGGCAGGTGCTGCACCATCTATCAGCTTCCCAGCTGGAGCACCACCATTGTGAGCACCATCATGATTAAATACTGTAAGTATATGCAAGCTTGTTGGTCACCTCAACTGCAGAGTTAATGCTGCTGAGCTTCAAGTGTACTTTCTTAGAGATGGACAATATTATTTGACTCTTTTACAATCCTGATATTTCTACACACCAGAAAACTAATAAATGTAGCCAAAGGAATGTCTCATTCCAAAAATCTATTTCCTCACCTAATCTAATTTTGCTGGGAACAGAACCTGTCCTTGTGTTTTCTTTTTCTGTAGTGAATCCTGCACTGCATAAGCAGTGTGTATTGGTTGTCTCTTCTACTTGCTACTCCAAGCTTGCAGATTTTCACTGATCCCACAGAGCACCTTTCTTTGCTCTTAATATGCCGAAGAGGGTTAGGATGATTGCTGTCATGGGGTGGAGAGGGTGGAGCATGTTTCATCAATGATATAACTTAAGTGGAGTAAATCAGTGTTCCAGCTCTTATAAGAAAAACAGAAGGATGAGGGTGGTGGGATAGCAGCTCTGGGTGGGGCTGGGCAGACGTAGCATAAACATACACTTATCAACTGCAAAACTATTCATATTTGGAAGTGTGATGTTGCTGTGGTTTTGATACTTTGCCCATCATCAGGCTCTTCCTAGGAGTAGTTCCTCCAGCTTAGAGTTGAAAGAAGGCCTTTTTTTCAAAAAGCTGTCGTTGCTACTGTGTAAGTAACATTAGACTTTGAAGTTATCAAGCTTGTTCATTTTAGGAAATGTTAATATTAAGTAAAAGCTGTGCAAGAGTCAGTATTTCAAATCAGTAGTATTTCTATGTGCTTTCAGCCCTTTTTGCTACATATGCTGAACATGTATGCTTAGTAGTGACAAATCTTCTAATCCCTTTCAAGACCTTACCTGCGTGTTTTTAATGTTATGACAAGTTATTTTTCCTTACTAAAAAAAATTTCCAAGTAAAACATCAAAATTCAAGTCATTTGACTTTTTTTTCTATACTTGCATTTCTTTTCAATTGGAAAGATAGGACACTAAAACCAGTTTCTTTAAAAATAAAATCTTATATTTATAAAATAAGTTTGATTTATATTGTAAGTATGAAATTTTGACTGAAATACTGCAATGATGTAATTTCTTACTATAATTATTGCAGTGGATAATGTTTGCTTAAATGGAAGTGCTAAGTAAGCAGTATTGTAGAGCTTCGTTATACTTAGCTGTCTAGCATTTTAGACAACTTGCTAAGCAATGAATTAACTATTGTTTTTAGCAAAAAAGTACAGACCTACAAATCTGTGCACACATGTGCAGATTAATGAATATAAAGAGAGAGAAGTGATACTTGGCTTTGCTTTCTTGCCAGTTTGAGTCAGTGTAACAAAGGATCAAGTGTGGCTGCTTTTTTGCACTGTATTCAACCCCATAAAAACATGAAAGTAAAACAAGGTTATTAATTTGTAAAATATTTAAAGGACAAAGGCCTTTGGAGAAAGAGACTCTTGCAATGACCTAAAAAGTGACTAGAAAGTTTATTCCAAAAGTCTGCATTGCAGATTGCATTCCAGCTCTCTTAAGTTTTGGCAAGACGTTCTCTTATTTAAACCTAACTGCTGATATTGAAAATGTCGGTGGTAATATGCGAGACTGAAAAATGCTACTTAGAATTCTATTAGGTACATGTTTTCTATCCATTCTTCAGATGAAGTAGCATCATTTAAAAAAGCTCTCTAAAATAATCCTTGTTACAAAAACCTTAAATATATTAGAGCTGCTAGTTATGTGGGGCGACAGGGGCTATAAGCTGCTCTTTGAGGTGTACCTGTCAATGAATAAGCCTTTCATTCACACTTGTCAAGCTTGATGAGACCATTTTAATGACTTGTTCTACAATTTAGAGTGACATGGTTAATCTCGCTCCGCTTTTCAAACACAAACTAAATTCCAAAAGCAAAAAGTGATTTTGTTCCTGTTTAAGGATCAGGAGAAAAAATTATTCCCCTATTTAAAAAAAAAAAAAAAGTAAAATTGTTTCACTCTGAGTATTTCCTTATTTTAAATATTCGTTAATGTTTTTTTTAACAAGCATCATCAGGTAGGAAGGTCAGTGGGTGGAAATCATTAAAATGTTTTTACCTGTGTCACCCCATCCAGTGATATAACAGTTAGCAGTTTTCTGTGGTCTCTCTCGCCTTAATGGCAAGCAAGCAGGTAAGACATGGGTACTGAATCTGGCACATTGTTCCTCTGGACCCTGTAGCCTCACTAACGCAATGTCATAGTCGCTGCTGTCAGGCCTATACTCTTCATGCATCACTATCTGCTGGACTCCGATTTCTTCCTCGTATTCTTCTGGTACCAGTGTGTGATAATCTCCAACTCGCACAGCGTAAGTCCGAGTGTTATTGCCATACCTGAAATTCAGATTAAAACAAATAGGGCTCACTCATGCAAATTCAGATCCTAGACATACAGCCAGATTTGATCAGTGTCATTTTTTATTGCTTAGGTAAATAACAGTACCAGCAGTTTTTTACAGAGCAAAACCGCTTTCTCAAATAATTTGATTGACATTCAAATGTATCCTAAAGAATACCATATAACTTTTCCTGAAGTTTCAGGTAAGGCTAGGTTCCTTTTTGTATGTTTTCATAGGCAAGGTTTCCTATGGCCTTCTGCTACAATTAGCATTTATTTTAAAGGTACAAGCAAGGAGCGCATCATAAATATTTTTAGCAAGGGTAACACAAAATGCCAATAATTATAATGAAAACTTATGAGTACTAACATCATTGTGACACCCCAAATAATTACTGAAATGAAAACAGTGGTCAAGCTTGTTTTGTAGGTTAGTTTTGAAAAGTCTTTTGAAGAAGGAATGCTATTTGAATTCTAGACGAAGAGATAACTTGACATAAAAACCTCTTAAGTAATAATAAGGAAAAAGCATATATAAATAACAAAAAGTAAATATGTATAACTATTAATATATATAAATATATATAAAATAAAAGTGCTTATGTTCTCAAAGTGACAGCCTGTAAATCTTAATCAATTGTTGTGCATCTAAAAATGATGCCGATCTCTAACATTGTAGACTAAATGGTAAATACCTTAAAGATGATTACTATGACTGCAATAAGTGTTGCTATGCATGCCTTTTGAGATTTCAGATTATAGGGGACAGCCATTCTCAGGAAAATGCAAACAAGGGAGTAGTGTTTGGTATGTTTATTTTGAAGTCTGGCTAAGCTAACACAAATATATATTTTTAACTTCTCCCTTTTCCTCATAGCATTCAAAAGGAAGCTTCTAATATATGTACAGAAAATACACCACAGTGTTCAGTCACCTACCCTATCCTTGTGTTTTTATACCCTCCAGCAATGTGCTGATCTCCATAGTTTACTAAGGCTTGCTCAGGGAACAGCAAATAAACCAGGAGCTTCTGAACAATATATAGCTGTACCACTGAGTATTTCTTGTAATTGTAGGCCGCATCCCTGGCTGCCTGTGAGACTTTGTGTCAAATTCTGCACGCCTCCTTCAGGTCTTGTATGAGCAAAATTCCTCCTGTAGGTTTGTAAGAAGAGAAGGTTGCAGACTGACCAAACATTTATGAAGCAACTCATCTATCGCAAAACTTCTTCCAGGACCTCCTTCATAGTACTCTATATGAAATGCTCCCCCTCTGTATACTGTGTTCTCCTCATGGTTGGAAGTCAGAATTTCTACTGCAGCTGGAAATGAAAAGTTGCAATTGACTTACAGAGGTGTTTTAAAAAAAAAAAAAGTGTTCGTATTGATTTTTAATCTCAGAGGGGAAATGAAAAAAATTAAGCTATATATTCAACCAAATACATTGCTCATTTCCTCCCTGAAAAAAATAACTATCTTAATTTGTGGATCAGTAGGTTTATTTCAAAGGTATTTAACAAAACAAAACTCTATTTGTTGTGTCACATTATTAATATCTTTCTGTTTTGAGCATAAAAGTGCTAATATTTTATAGCCAATGACTGAATCAATTTTTATTAGGAAATTTCCACTAAATAACGAGAGCATGAATAGGAAAAGAACATCAGAAAAGACAGAATCATGAATCCTGGCTCTCAAGGCATCCTACCTTTGCCCCCTCCAAGTTTCTAGAATTGAGGTTATTTCTTTGGATTTTTTTTTAACAATACTTGAATTCGTCTCTTGCTCTTTCTCACTAGATGTTTAATACACACAAAAAAAATCTAGAAATGTATGTGTGTGGGGGGGGGGGTGTTCCCCCAGTATTAAAAACTCCATTAAATCCTCAGAGTTCAGTTCTTTTCCTGATAAAATAAATGGCAAAATTCCAATGGAAGCAGAGTTGGCACCTGCTACATCACTTTTGCTTGCTCTTAGGGAGATTTTTGTAGAAAAATGAAGACCTTTAGGTCTTAACTGGTTCTGGAGCTGTATGTATCTCATGTATTTGGCCATCTGAACTGTGACATCAGTGAAATCCAGAATTCTGTATCCCCACGGATCATCTGCCAAAACTCTTGCCTTCTGCTGCCTGCCAGAAGTGCCTGCTCTGAAACGGATGAATCTCTTTTGGGTCCCTGTTGCCACATATCTGTCGGAAAGGGCAAATCTTACCATACTTTGCTGAGACACTTAGTACACTATTATCAGTCCAGACTTTTATTATTACAATTCTGAATGTGGGAGCAAGCTATCAGCTGTAAAGGTATAATCTGGCACTGGCTTGAAAACAGTGTTGTTTTTACAGCAGTGCTCAGATCTGATCTATAACCTTGGGCAAGTTTTCCTCCCATCTGTTTGACTTTCCTTTGTATAGTAAGGATGCACACATCTACCGTAGGTAAAATATTATATAGTATAGTTGTTACTTCATACAGCTTTTTTCTAGTATTACTTTTGTGAAAGTGGCTTTTTTACGAATAACTTATACACCTTTACAATATAATGTCTTGGCCATTGCTGTAACAGTTTACTGAATAAAATATATGTATTTGCTCACTATTATTCTGGGGAATTCTCTAGAAACCATAAATGAGAGTGTGATTTTAGCATGTTTACATATGGATAGACTCGCAAAAGAAATTTTCTTGGTCCTGTGCAAAAATTTGCAGAAATGCTTTGGCAAAACCATAGCATTCAAAGTTATGAACATGTTCATATATAAATGTAAAATTGGGGGGGGGGATATTTCTTATACCTTACGGAAAATATATGGAAATGAATCTGATTCCTTAGTCTAATCTTGTGTTGCGCACAAAGTTGCATCTGCAGTTTAGTATGTATATATGATAAATGATCTTTATTGTCTCATCATGTGAAGGGATTATAACCTCGTAAGTGATGTATTTCCTAGAAAAGACTTTAAAGATTTCTGAATTCATTGCAGCAAGAGAGTAAACGAGATGCTACCAAATCAAGGGTACTCCATATCTCTCACTTTGGTCTTCATTTGCATGCGCTTACCCATGTTGTGCTTGTTTGCTTGACAGAAAGCATACCACTATGATATATAACGCAGTTTGAACACTATCAAAATCAAACTGACAGATCCTGGTAGCTCATTTTATTGTAGAAATTAATCAGTGCACTGGTCTTCTGTGAAACTCTCACAACAGAGGAATAAAACACCCACCTATAGAATATTTTACACACTGGCAGCACAGCTCCTGTGCCCCTCTCCAAAGTGGACGAGGTCAGCATAGGGTAGAGTAGCTGAATGGTTAGGGGTGCGCAATAGTCAGACATGGTCATCTTTCACTTCTACAAAATTTATTTACAGAACAGGCATAATGCTTGGAATGTAAAGAGTGTAATAACACTAGAATGGGTTATATTGCCAAATATTTTTCCTCTGGTGTCACCTCTCGCACAGAGTGAGATTACAAACAATCAATCTTGGATGTTGTGTTAGCCAACTTTGTAGGATCAATCTGCAGAGTAAATTACAAAAGGAAGCTGATACAGAAAGTACTTACTATTGCAGTAAAATGGCTTGTATTATTTTCATTTGAATTGTTCTAACTTAAATGCAAAAAAACACTTAAAAAGTATGAGAGTTTTGTTTTTGTTATTGTTGACATCTCATTCAGTAATATTTTTCTGCTCAGATGTCATAACTGTGTGATAACATTCCACTTAGGAGTCTAAATGATACAGCAACTGACCCCAATAAATTTAGTAATGTTATGCTATTTCCTTTGTCACTTAGGCAATACTAAATAGTTTAATTTTTGCTATAGTCATTATTTATAACTGTTGATCTCATTGCATTTAAAAGCTATCTATTCAAAATGGAATTCTATATGCCACAACATACCACTAGATGTGATCTCTAAGGAATATTAGAAACCAATATTTTAGCATTTTTTGGTATACATCTGAGCATCATCCTATTAGAATAGGAATGTATGAGGTCATTAGCATTGAGTATAAGTACCTTTTGCCTGACTTAATCTGTCAAATATGTTTCCGAAAGGTCACTGAAAATGCTGTCATATAATTATAGATAGATACACTTTTGGCTCTGTGTGTTAAGTCACATATTAGTGCTATGCTAGCTGTTCATGGAGTTTAAATTTGGGGGGGGGGGGGTTCATTCAGTATTTGTCCATGTAATTTAACCATTGTGTAGATTAACATACAGGTTTTGCGTATACAAATAAACACTATCACAGTACTTTCCAGATGAGTTTTATCAGTGGTCCAGTGGATATTTGGTTCTCAGATAGAGAAGGGTAATTTTTAACCTGGTAAAAAAAAAAAAAAAAATTATAATGTGATGTATGCCTCTGTTTTTTAGTATATAGGCCTTATCCACAACAGCAAGTACATGATTTACTTCTCTATCCGTTATCTTTAATGAAATTCAGGGCAGCAAGTGGGATTAGTTCTTTGTATTTTCCTTCAGCCTTGTGGATGTTAGGAGTACAAAGTCACAAATATATTGTTTTATATGTTTGGAATTTACATCAGAAATGAAAATACTTTCTTCCAAAACTGGTTTGATAATCAAAGTAACTTGATTTTTTATTGTTTGTTTTGATTGATGAAGAAGCTGGAGGCATGAAGCAAAGTCGGTTGTGACCGGTGATAATGAGTGCTCTCCTGTCAGCCATATCTCAGATAGTACACAAGAAAACTTGCAGCTTCTATTTAATGTTATGTCCTTGATTTTAACAAAGAAACAGTATTCTCTTTAAATTAAGTCCTGCTAGTTTTCTGTTATGGATGATGGTAATTTTTAGAATCATAATGAAAAATGGATAATCAGGAAAGCCTATCTTATTTAAATGCACTAATTTTAAACTGATTTAATAGAATGAAAAGTGCTGCTTCTCATGCAAATGTATAGAACTTTTCATTAGCTACAAGACTTCTAGTTAGAGGCTTAATGAGCAATCTCAGATTTACCTTACTTCTGTGCACATTCATACACACAGCTGTTTTAAACTGACTTTTTCATCTGTAGACAATTATATTTCTTCCCCACTAGTAGTTACCTATTTGCCACATGTGTAAATATTGTCATAGAGTGTCAGTACACAGAAGAGGCAAAATAGCTAGCTCACCTAGGGGCATCTAGTCTTCCTTACCTCCAAGCCGCCTATGAAATGGCAGAGAACCATTGTACACATATCACATAACCTGAAGAGCAGAGGCAGGGGAGGAGTCTGGGAGTGCTTCCCAGGCAGATAGATGATGCTGTAGCTTTCAGGGTGTTACCGCTGTCTTGTAGGGCTAGGATGGGTATGCCTTTAGGTTATAGAGAAACCTGGCAGTGCTGTCCTTAGCACCTCCTTGCCCTTTTATTTCCTCTCCAACTGGAAGTCAGATTAGCTATCAGCCCCCATATTAATATCATCCTTCTGCCAGTCAAGTAATGTAGTGATGTTGAAGGCACATCTGAGTTCATCTGACCATTCCTGCTAGGCTTCAGAAAAGTGAGTTTCAATGTCAGTTTCTGCTTTGGTCTCCATAGGTAGTTAATTCCACTGCCTCTCAGGCTCCCCAGTTCTAAACAGGATTACCAGCACTATGCTGAAGTGTATGTGGGCATTCAGGAGTGCTTAAAGAAGCACTTGCGTTGAGAGTTATATTATTAGAACAGAACAGTGTTCAAGTAATCCAGTATTTCCTAAAATGACATCATGGTCATAATTTCATTTTTATTTCATGCTTCATATTTCTAATCATCCAAAGTTAATATTCTTTTTATGTCTGCAGCTGCAAATTCCCTGTAGCTATCAGAACAACTTAGGACAAAACTTAGTAACACAATGGGCAGGTTATAAAAGAAAAATAGCTTCAAATATTGCTACAACTTTGCATCAAAATCAAATTCTGTGTGTATGAAATCACAGAAACCAGATAATGCTGCTATACTGCTGAGGAACAATTCCTACCATCGTGCATAAAATTGTATGTAATTCTTACCCCTAGTATAATTGAGCCCACTTTTGTTATTTAAGCGGTATTCTGGTTTTCAGGTATGGGAAATGGTATACTGGCTTTCTCTTGTCTGTCTGGAAAATATGTGAAGAAGGCGCTTGATCTATAGATAGCTCTTGGAAACCTAGCCCCTTAAAATCACTCTGAGATCATTAGGAAGTTCAGCCCGGTCTGTCCAGTGACAAGTCAGAGCCAAAGGTGCCTTTCCTCTTTTACAGTAAACAGTAGCACATCTACAGGCTGTGAGAGTTGCAGGCTTAGATTTATGTTGCATAGTCTTAAATGCAAGTCCTAAATCAGCATGCATAACATTTGGGATAGATTTTTTTTCAAACAGTTTTGTGTGTGTATCACTAAAAGATCAAAGTTCAGATTCTTAGGCTTGATTAAGCTGCCTTTTACAGAGAACTCTGAGAAAGGAGCAAAGGTGGATTTGCAGTCTTAAAATCTGAATGGGGCAAAACAGTATTTTGGCCCTTGAAACCAAATGAAACAGTTTTAGGATCACCTGTAACAGCCCCCTGAGTGGCTGCACAGATGTGGGATTGTCAGTGTTACAGCCACACTGCTCTTGTTTCCCTAACACTCCCCCAGTATGTAGGTGTTCAGAAAAGCATGCAAAGTAAAAAGCTTTCATAGCAGATTCGGTAATGACTTGGAGCCCCAGTTAAGTAAGCAAGCCATTGGGAAGAGCAGGTAATACATTTTATGGGGAGCACTTACTGTAAGAAGGCACTGTAACTGGGGCAGTGCAACGCAGCAATACCAACCTGTTTCACTGAACTTCATGAAAGCATTCTAATAAGGAGAAGACTTGTGTGACTAAGATCTTTGTGTGTACATAAAACACATAACTTGCTTCCTGTGACCTTCTTTTTTCTTTCCTTTGAGGTAAAATTACAGAAGGTTTTTGATTCTTTAATGAAAGACCTTCTCAAGTGTTTAACTTGCATTCTCAGTAACCACTGTAGAAATGAACAGGGGAGTAGGAAGCCATCTTCTATAAATTTTGATGATAGCAATTCAAGTGTTTTCATAGTTTAATAGAAACAACTGGGACATCAGTGGAAGTAGGCGGTAATTTCACTCAGTTTGACCATTTCAGCTTTGAAATGTTACCAACAAAAGTCCCTCATGACTTTCATGAAATGAGAAAGTGGGAACATGTTGTGCATCTGGCACTAAGCAAAGGTAAATGTTTTTATTCACTTCAGTAAAAAAATTGTCTATCTCTTTTTTTTAGTTAGCAGCATGCAAGAAGAATGGGCCAAAGTCTAAAGTTAAAACACTTGCAGCCCACTCAGGCAAATTTTAGCAAATTTCCTCAGAACTGCAATGCAATTCTAGCCAGTATTGCAACCTTTTGTAGGAGTTTGAATGAAATAATTGCTGCTGAAAGCTTAAAATATTACATCCGACGTCTGTACTGTGCAATTCAGTGTTTTCATACTACAGTAATTTCATTGGCAGTGAATTCCTGGTGTCAAAAATACTGAAGAGGGCTTATCATAAAAACTAAATAGAATCATCAGTAACAAAATACCTGCTTATGCAAAAATGGGAGAAGATATTTAGAAAAGCCAGATCATACCTTAATATGGAGAACTGTGAAAGAAATTAGACCAAGTAGATCAATTGTGTTTATAAGAGGAGAATAAGTTGCAAACCAGTTGCTAAACATATGGAAAGAAGCTGAATTTGAAAGAGTTTTAGACATCAGTATTAGAAAATTATACAAGTATAGCAGCTTAAACAATTATTTCTTTGTTTTGCTGAAGGTGTTTTGCTAAAGGAAACAGGACCTTATTTAGATGGCTACAAAAAACACAATTCTTTATGTACTGGGAAATAACAGAGTAAGGCAGTTGCTGCAGCCTATTTGTAAAGAATAAGCAAAACTGCTCAGTCTCAACAGCATCCAGTGCACAGATTTACTTTCCTGTTAAACTCAACAGATATAATAATGCTTTGCCCTAAAAGGAGCTTCTGTGGACCAGTTCAGCTAGTCAGTGAAGTGGTACAATAAAAATATCCATCCCTTGTCTATTGCCAAAAAGAACATCAGAATAAAACATACAGTCCCTGTGTTTGGCATTCACTCAGTTGTCCTTGCCTCTACCTGAAAGCCTGTACCATATGCTACCTGAACCTGTACCATATGCTGCAGGTTTGTTGGAACAGAAAGCTGCATTAACATGTCAGAGGTATTATCTATATCTTTCCTTAGAAATGCAAAATTTTTGAATATAAATCTGCTGAATGATGACAGCAGTCTGTGTAATGTGAGAATGAAAGACCCAGAAGATTCAACATACTAGTTTTTTTTATTTGGGGGGAAAAGAGGTTTGTTGGTTTTGTTTTTTGATTTAAAAAACAACTCTTTGGAACAGTTTTCAAATGGGCTCGGCCTAGAATGTTTTGCCAATACCTGTAACAATGAAATAGTTTGAAAATATGCCTCATTATTGAAGACAGACCTACCTCTTAAAGCAATGTGCAGCAGTGAGGACCCAGCAGCTGCTGATGAGAGTGGCACCACACAAGAGTCTTCCATCACCATGAGATGACTTTAGTCGGAGTGCAACCTGCCATGGCCAGCCACCCCTACAGAGAGCATAAGACATCTCTTTCAGGGAACAAAACCAGAAAAGTTAGATAGTTTGTCAGTTACCTTGAATGTAAATCCTGTATAGTTTTTCGACTGAAATAGCTTACAAATCACGTTATTTATAGAGTAACAGTTGAGAATACCTTTGATACTATTACAGCATTCAGAATTCCACTTAATAATGGTTGAGATTAGTTTACAGTCTGGGTGTCCAGCTCTCTGAGCACTTCCTCCCACTGTGAAACATTTTAATTTTACCTTCTCAGATTGTATTCATCGTGCCAAAACTATGTTCTATAGGTTCCTCCCCAAATGCCATCCAAGTCAGATAAGAGGTACAGAACATTGCTTTCCACATAAAGAATATTAAGCAACTCAGGAGATGGTTGGTGAGTCAGAAATTTCCTGTTGGCTGGGTAGGGGAAAGAAGGGAATTTCTTGAGAACTTATCCTTGCCTCCTTTCCTGTCTGCATTAGTATCTGCTTTGTTGGTCCAAAGCTGTTTGAAAAGGGAAGCTTACAAATTGAGAGGTCTAAAGCAACAACAAAACCCACAAGTAACAGATTAGCACCTTCTTTCAGCACGTGGTCATCTGTCTTGTTTAGTAGATCTGGGATGCATATTCCCAGGCTTATCAAGACAGAATGAATTAATTTTCACTAGTTTTATAGATTAGCAAAATACAAGAAGGGGAAAGAAGGGAGGGAGAGAGAGGGATGTATGTTTTAGCAATAGCAACATCCAGGAATAAGCAAGCAGGTAGACTTAAGTACTTTCTGACTACTGTCAAACTTGAACAGGTAAACTGGAGTACTAGAGCTGCCCAGTCCAGCATCCTATCTCACAGTAGTCAAATATTTTAAAGGACGATGGAGAAATTTACTCCTCATAGAGTAAAACAAGTTAGAGATTTTTAAATTTTGAAAGCTGAGATTTAATATCTCTTTCCAAAACATGGGATAATTAAGACAACTTTGTATTTCCTGGTATACATATAAGTATGCAGTTCCTTTCTGAGCCTTATCAAGTCATTTGTGTTAATGATTTCCTGTGGTAATGAGTCCTTTTCCAATATTGTTCATGTGTTCCTTTTCTTGATCTTTGAATTATTTCTAAATGTTGCAGTACTGATTGAGTTTCTCTCACCTTTTTACTTCATCTAGTGTCCCTGTATTTATTATGAGATTGAAGTTCTTGTTCTGACTTCACTGAAGACTGTTATTTGTAACCTTTTAATTTTATCCAGTGTCCCTTGTATGTATATTCTGAAACAATGATTCTTTATCTGCTTTTTCTATACAATGCTTTGTCATTCTCATTTGTCTCCTTTCTAAGATGAGCAAACCTATTTTGTTCTATCTGTCTGAATTGATGTGTTTTTCTGGGCTCCCTCTTGCTATTGTTCTTTGAACCCCTTCCACTTGCATAGTATCTTTTTTGTAATGGATTGATTGATGTACGGATAGTTTGAAATAGGTTGCACAATGACATATAAAGATGTAATTTTCTTTCTTTTTTTTTACAATTCTTTTCATAAGATTCTGTGAATATGTATTTTTGTGATTATTCACAATAGTTAAGGAAGTAAAGCCTATACTTCCCATTGTAGCAGTATGTGAAGAGGGGAAAGACAGTAACCATACGTAAACATATGTCATTAAAGGTTAGGAACAAAGTGTTAATAAAAAGCCTAGTTACATAACTGTATCATCAGAGAAGCATATTTTTTTAAGGAAAATCAGGTCTTAGGCAGTGAATCATACCCAACCCTTTTTCCAGGGTAGATAGCAGTTATAGTCCTTGTACCAGATTCATAGCTCTCTTTATGTAGCTCATATTTGAGGTCAAGATTTCCTTCAAAAGAAAAAGTGAAATGGCTACTTTGAAAGTAATATATTTAACCCAACCAATGACTAAACCTATAGGCATTCACAGATTTTCAACTGATGCTACAGCTGCTTATCAAAGAATTTATTTGAATTTCCTACCAAATTTGCTTTGAGAGTATTTCTGCTTCTACCTTAGGAAATGCAAAAAAAAAGACCCCAAAACCCTACAGTAAAACATAAATTAGACAGGTGGCTTATGGCAAACACATCTTAGAGGCTTTCTATTGAAAATGACTTGTCTTTACCAAATATTTACCGTAAAGAATTTTTCCCACCAATTATTCGCTTTTGTCGGCGATGTAGTAACCTCAATCCACAAACAGGAGCAAGAGAATCTAAACAAGAAAGGGGAATGTAGACAGCATTAAACTCACAATAAGAAGTATCCAATCTACAGTGAGAGTTAACTAAAAAACAAGAGGGCTGAAGTTATCTATGTTTCATGGTAGGTTTTAACACTCAAATTTGCTCTGGGAAAATATGTTGGATTCTCTCAGGCTTAGAAATTCTGGTTATTTAAGATTTTTTTCGACTCTGATGGCAAATCAGTTTACACAGTTGTGCTCTGCTTTGCAAGTGTAAGTTTGGAGTTATTCCTAGGATTTTTTTATAGGGTTCTTCCTTACTTATCCTGATGTAAGTAAAAGCAGAACTTGACAGCTAAAGACAAACTATGCCCTGAAAAGTTAAAAGTAGCTGTCTCTTTTTTTTTGCATCCTTATGTCCCAAGTACAACTTAAGAAATATGGCTGCTGTGTACTACGGTGGACAAATACCCTGTATCATTTCAATAGTCTTTGATTCCTTTGTGCAGCTGACACAGCAATAAGATCAAACATATGGCCTGCAATATGAAGGCAGACAGAGTTTTCTACCACTTTTGTTTCTATTAATTCTTTTGAGATTAATATTTTCTCTGTAAAGTGGGAGTGTTTACTTCCTTCTCTTCCTACCATGATAGTACCCCATTCAGAATCTGTTCTTCTGCAACTCACAACAGACATCACCTTTACTGCTGTTCTCGGGGGCCTTCTTGCCTGGGTAGTTGCAGATTGCCCCGGCGTCCTCACTGTGACGGCAGTTGTGGGTTCCAATGTCCTGTTTAATGCAGTCTGCCAGAGATCTCTCATTTCCTGTACATTTCACGTTATCCACGTGGATCGGACCTTTACCCTCCCCAAAATAGGCCATTGTCCTTGCTCTAGCTGGACCTCTGGACACAGAACATAAGTTTGTAATTAAAATATTTTAAAGCTTTGTTCTACACTTGACTAACTTGACTTGAACTGAAATATTTTAGAGAGTATGAGCAGTGAAATGAAGACATTGAGGTTTCATTCCAAACCCTCTCATTAATTTGCCTGATGACAATGTTTCTTCTTGTTGCCTCTATTAATCTGGTAATTGGAAAAAATAATAGTGTAACAAATTTGTTACAATTCATTAATGTTTAAAAAGTGCTTTTATGTCTTTGCATAGCACTGGGCAAAGTATTTTTATTGTAATAGCATTACAAATATTTACAACAAATCAAAATATGTGAAAGCTGCTTTCTTCATAATCTCTTTAATCCTCATACAAAACCAGTGTCTGCAAATGCTAAAAATAATTTGTTATGTTCAGATTCCCTCAGAAAGGTGGACTAGTTAAATAAGAAGATATACTTGCAGTTTAGTTTGGACTATGATTTACAAATCTTTTAGACATTAATAATAATTACATATTTCATAGTAGCTTGGCATAGAAAATCATGAGTGCAAATTACATGCCATTTTTAAAGTGTGGCCCCATAGTTGAGCTCTAAAACTGTAATGTAATTGGAAAAAGACAGTAAAATGTCACTATTGCAATAATACTTATGCAATTGCATTATATTTGGTAACTTTTGTGACAGATGTTTATGTTTAATTGCTTAGGATAATGCTTCATAATATATAAATAGCCATTTTGTTGGATATAGTCTAACAGTAATGAAGAAACACTAGTGGGAGATCACATGGCTATCTTTACAAAGTAGGGCTGGAAGCCAGTGTCCTTTAGGTGTGTCTGAATTACTGTTTATGTAACAGCTAAGAGTGATTTACTGAGCTTTTATTGAGATAAAAATTTACTGTGATAAAAATATACTGAATACTATATAACTGTAATATGTTACACTACTCCATGAGTTTCTATTTTGAAAGTGTGTTGCAAGTACACATTGTAAAGGACAGTACTTCTGTGTATACAAAAGGATAACTGCACATGCAGTGAAAAGCTAGAGTAGAGAAAGAGCTTAACAATGAAAATGTACTAGGCAAAAAAATATTTATCTCTTTTTATACCTCTTTTTATATCTTTTTTTATACCTGCAACATTGGGGAAGATAGGTGAGAATGCCATAAAGAGTTTATGGCTCTTCCTCAGCTAGAGATTCTCTGCTGGGGAGGAATTTTGATTTG
Organism: Apteryx rowi; assembly: GCF_003343035.1. Taxonomy (NCBI): domain Eukaryota; kingdom Metazoa; phylum Chordata; class Aves; order Apterygiformes; family Apterygidae; genus Apteryx; species Apteryx rowi. The sequence continues at coordinate 298,552 of NW_020450816.1, forward strand.
TCATACCATTTTTAAAGCTTCCTCATGCTAGAAGCATAGCTGGGTCAAAGTCAGAGAATCTGGCCCTGAATTGCCCATATCCATATAATTTAAACATGAAAGTAATACATGTAAGCTTCCTCTTTTTTCAAACTTGCCCCTGAAGAGCCTTGGCTATTTGGATTTTTTTTAACAGGTATTGAAGGGGAGGGGTGGACAGAATTTCTAAGCAGGGAATGTTATTTAGAATAAATGAATTGTAAAAATCAAGGAAAGAGAAATATGCAAAACATCTGACAGAGCTGATACAACAAGGTCACTTGTCCTTAGACATTTTAATTTCCATGGCTAGCACGTATCTATCAGATAATCCAAAGCCTTAACTGATTTTGGAAGCAGCAGAGGACAATCTTGCCTAATGGGTTTAGTATGATTTAATTTGTTAGCTGCAAGCAATGTGTCTCTTCTTGCTCCAAATATTTTTCTTTTGTGAATGATGCTCTGATTACAGATAACTACAAAGAATGCCCTGCTCTCTGATACCCACAGGCAGCTGATGTGTCCATGTATGGTATTACAAACTGGTGAGACAGTACAGGGACTTGTTGCAAAATCTTACCCGATTTTGGAATCTCCTATGTCACAGAGCAGTTCACAGTGCTTGGTGAGTTTGTGCTTTAGGGCATTGCTCTAAAGCTTCTCAGGATATTCAAAACTACTTTGTTGTGAATCACAACAGTATTGTCGTCTTGTTTCCAAGAGAAGTGTTTATTGCTGTTTACTATATATTTGTCTCTGCAGTCTTTTATCAGATATTTATAAAGGCACTGCCTCCACAGATTTACTAGATAAATCTCAAAGACTCTCAAAGACATATATGAGTTTGCATATGTAAGTATTATAGGTGAGAGAGATGTGGAGAACAAAGATGAAGGAAGGAAGGAGCTTAGTGCATATGGATTGCGATCATGCTTTGACATAAGCTGAATCATAATATTGTGCTTCAGACACTTTTCATATATTTATATATCTCTTACTGTGCATAGGTAATCTGTCAACTTGCTGGTAATTGCTGTGAAAGGTTCATTCAATGAAGGAGTGTCCATTCAGTATAGCTACTTTTAATAGGAACTCAATCAAAAAAAAAAAAACACAACTGTTTAAAGCAAATACCTACAAGGAAACAAATGTAGAAAACATGATATTCTAGAGCAAGAAGTACAGCTTAATAGAGAAAATAATTTCATATAACTGGGAGATCCCTAAATGTAGAATTGTTAAGTTTTGCGTGTTTGTTACATGTTGGAACATGATCTTACAACTGTTTTTAGTCCACCCCAATCCAGTGGTGTATGTATCACTTAATTACTGCTTTCCGAGCCAGCTATTCATGCACAGATGGCCATGTGAGGAACAACCCTCTTTGCTTGCTCAGATCTGTCCCTAGGGAGAAGGGCAGTTTCAAGCCCTTAAACCCTAGCTTTTCTCAGACGCAAGGCTGTGCACAATAATATGCTGAGCTCTTTAGAAGCAGTACTACCATTGTTCATAATGCTGTTAATCAGAAAATCCTGTTGATTAGTACAGAGGGCCAGCTACCTTAGAACATTTTTTTTCTGGAGCAGATCGTTTGTGTGGAGCACTAACAGAAGGGTATTTGTACATTTGATGGACATTTGTGTGTGCACCTTTGTGCTCTTATAAGCCTGTTCTAAATAAAAGGGGTCCAGCAGAGCCCTAAAATACTCTTTTGTATGCTAAACCCTGTCAGATATTAGACAATACTTCAGAAAAGGTGCTTGTTCTTTCAGTTCTTATTCTGCTACAAATATACTTTGATTAGAACACTATTAATTATTATTAAAGTTTCATGACTGTTTTTAGCCTATTAGTAGGGCTGTTTTCTAATGTTCCTTATATTATGTTTTACTTCCCACTAGCATTAATAATGAGTTTGGCAGGCTGGCTTTATGAGAGATTTTTAAAACTAGTATTAGTTTGAACATAGTGATTTTGCCAATTCATGGATTCTCTTGCTTCATCCTCAGAAATGAACTCTAATAAATGGCTGAGAAGGTTCCTAAGCAGGATTTCATAAAATAAACATACAGATACGTATTGACATTATGAATAATATATACAGGAAAAAGTCCATTTTCCCAATGTTTACCCTTTGTTTATCCATGTCTCCTTTTTAAGGCAGTCTTTTCTCCCATTTGTAATAGTAAATGTATTTTTTCCAAGGAAAGGAATGCAAAGCCAGTTGTATTAAATTCCCCAGTAGAAAAAACATGGGAGGTAAACATAGCGGTGTAGAGGGAATTGAATGATATTGTTTAGTTCCATGATCAGTCTTAATGAAAACTGATGTCAGCTTCAGTATTATGTGCTTTTTGAGTTCCTCCCAGGAAAAGGTCGTAATGTGTTTACTGCTAAAGAAGCAATACTCATCAACCTTAAAACTCAAATGCATGAACCCAGAAGCCCCAGCCTTGCTTTGGGACAGTCAAGTCATCGCTGAATATAATATGAACATTAGCAAAAAGATCTGTGCATGGACTCTTAGGCCCAGAAACAATTCCAGCTCATCAGTGCATGTAACAGCATAGTCAGGTTTGTGGAATGCAACTGTCTAGACCTAGGAACAGCAATATACAGTGCTTCCAACAGGCTTTCCCAATTTCTCGAACCTAATTTTAGATTTCTAAAATTCATCTCTCCCTAGTCCTTTGGCTAATATGTATCCTACTGTAGCCCATAATCTTAACCCCCTGTTCTGACATGATGCAAATTGAGAGTCCAGCTAACTGTCTGTCTTTGCAGAGGCTTATAGACAGAAGGTGGGGATAAGTGAGTTTGGTCATCTGTGACAGAAATATAAAAGACTGGAGAGGCTGAAGATGAAGCATACTAAAATGATTCAGTGGAAGATAATACAAATGAATGCATTTCGTTAGCTCAGATTTCTTTACAGATACTCAGAGAAGACATTTTACTAGCTTTCTGTCGTATTTCACTAAGATTCTGGTCATTTTCAGCTCGTATTAGTTCTGCTTTTTATATATCTGTCCTTTAGTTGTTATATCTGTACTGCTCTTAGATATCCAGAAAAAAATTGCTCCTGAGTGATGTAAGCCTGATGAAGCAACTTTGTTCAAAAGTGGCATGTACATATTGCAGTGCTTTTAATTACAGCTTTTTTTTTGTCCTGTCAGGTCTATTCTTCTATTTAATGAAGCTTATTCAAATTATCATCATGTAGGTCAAAGCTATAATCCTCTGTATAACAGTTTTATTGTCTTCTAGCTACATAGAGTCAAGTCAGATCAGTAGGTGGAGGAAAAAAAACATGAAACAAGTAATTCAGTAGGTGATATGACAACGTCTGAATCACTGCTAAAATCATATCCACACCTTGTGACAATGGACACTGAGCTGTTGCTATATTTTCTTAAAAATTGTAACAGTCATGTCAGATCAACTAAGATTTCCAAGTCATCAGTAATGATCACAAAAAATACATACTAACAATATACACAATTATAGCTTTCAATAAAAACAGGTCAAGAGCTGTTTGAAACAGCAAGACTATTATCCTAAGAATTTAGCTAAATTCCAGACAATTCCAATAAACTGTAGTAAACCAAGTCTAGGTTTGGAATACTTATATTTTCTTTGTAAGTGTAATGAAAAAGGCATTTTAATTTCCCCTGTTTTTTTCTTATATATGAAGTTATATTGAATTATTAGAGCACTGGAGAGATAGGTATCTTAGGTCTTTGTATATTGACTAAAGATGACTCATTATGAAAATTTTTATATGATTGAAAATTGTAGTCAATTAAGTATGGTGAAACACAGAACTCTGACGTAAAATCAGAAACAAAACAGAATCTACATAGTTCACAGAATATATAATTATCTGTGCTCATCTAAATGTTATATTACTGTTTCTCTCATTTTTTCCAAACTAGAGATTTCACTCTGTAACTTTTTATACCTCTAGAAACCTGGAAACCAAAGGTCAAAGAAGTAAACTAAGAACAGCTGAAGTGAGAAAGACCAGAGAGCTGGTATGCTAAACCAAATTCTCTTCTCAGTTACATCAGTGCAACTAACTAAGTGTAAAAAAAAATTTGGTGTAGTGTGTTTATATCATATGAACATGTAGCACCATAAGTGACAAATAAAATATAGTATTTATTCAGTAGTTTAGTCATTTTGGAATATTTAGCTTTTAAAAAAATATTTTAATAGCTAATATTAACCTGCTTTACGGTTGCCAGTGAGACTGTGAAATACCTTTGAATATTGAAATTCCTTTTCCCAAATGTATTAGTTAATGTATACTCCCTTTGAAGACACAGCCTACTGTTCCTTATGCTAATAGTATAAGTATACTTTTCTAAAGTATACCAAAAGAATACCAAACAGACAACTTTTAAAAGGCATATATTATGTGGTCAAACATAACTGAATGATACTTGGTTGCACAAACTTAACATAATCAGATATAGCAAACAGATAACTTGAGAAATAGCTGTGCAAGTTTTCTTACTTGTAGCCAAGCTGCCGACAGACTACAGCTGCATCCTTATCAGACCATCCATCATCGCAAATTGTCCCCCACTGGCCATTGATAAAAATCTCTACACGTCCTTCCTTCTTATTCTCACCATCCATCAGCCTGATGGGAGGACCTGGGAATAAATTACAATCGTCATCCCACAACAACAGAAGCAAGAACTAGTACGTTAGGTCACTTTCATCGCATTCAGGGTGTAGGGTCAACTGATGCTTATGTCAACAAGCCTAAAATCGGCTGTTAAAGTGGTTGCATATTTTACCCTGTCTGGCAAAAGAAAGCTGTTTTTACAAATTGCAACACAATATGAAATACCACTGTTCTGCCTGTATTTTGAACTTTAGAATTCATCTGTTTCCCTTATTTCATATAAATATGGGTCATAGCTCACAATCTGACTGCAAAAGGCACAGACTGATTCTCCCACTAATGGCAGAGAACACCTAAGGTGTCTTTGTATATGGTACCTTTCCAGGCTGAACACATTTTCCTTGCAGGAACTTTATGGATGAATTTAGCTATATTTCACTTCATAAATCCACTGTCAAACTGGCTACAACCACTCCTCTTGCCACTGTCTCAGCAAAACAGTGCAGCTTTGTGTTGAACTTTTGGTTTTAGTTATTTGTTAGACATGCTATTCTGTATCATGTTTTGTGTGACAGCATAATATTCTACAGTATGCTATTCTAGACTAATGTAGGATATATTGTTTTCTAGCATTTATAATTGAATACTTACTCAGATATGGTCATAATACAAAATCTCACTTATGTGGATTAGTCAGACTTAATTAATCAGTTTTGGTGGTTTTTTCTTTCTTTCTCAAAGCCCAGGGTTCTTATTTAATACTGTTATTCTCGTTCAGTGCGTAGCCTGTACTTAAATTTTGAAACATTAAGCATTTTAAGAAAGCCAATGTCACCCCAGTCTTCAAAAAGGGCAAGAAGGAGGACCCAGGGAACTACAGACCAGTCAGCCTCACCTGCATCCCTGGAAAGGTGATGGAGCAGCTCATCCTGGAAGCCATCTCCAAGCATGTGGAGGACAAGAAGGTGATCAGGAGTAGTCAGCATGGCTTCACCAAGGGGAAATCATGCCTAACCAATCTGATAGCCTTCTATGATGGAATGACTGGCTGGGTAGATGAGGGGAGAGCAGTGGATGTTGTCTACCTAGACTTCAGCAAGGCTTTTGACACTGTCTCCCATAACATCCTCGTAGACAAACTCAGGAAGTGTGGGTTAGATGAGTGGACAGTGAGGTGGATTGAGAACTGGCTGAATGGCAGAGCTCAGAGAGTTGTGATCAGTGGCACAGAGTCTAGCTGGAGGCCTGTAGCTAGCGGTGTCCCCCAGGGGTCAGTACTGGGTCCAGTCTTGTTCAACTTCTTCATCAATGACCTGGATGAAGGCACAGAGTGCACCCTCAGCAAGTTTGCTGACGATACAAAACTGGGAGGAGTGGCTGATACGCCAGAGAGCTGTGCTGCCATTCAAAGAGACTTGGACAGGCTGGAGAGGTGGGTAGAGAGGAACCTCCTGAAGTTCAACAAAGGCAAGTGCAGGGTCCTGCACCTGGGGAGGAATAACCCCCGGCACCAGTACAGGTTGGGGGTTGACCTGCTGGAAAGCAGCTCTGCGGAGAAGGACCTGGGAGTGCTGGTGGACACCAAGTTAAGCACGAGGCAGCAATGTGCCCTTGTGGCCAAGAAGGCCAATGGTATCCTGGGGTGCATCAGGAAGAGTGTTGCCAGCAGGTCGAGGGAGGTGATTCTCCCCCTCTCCTCAGCCCTGGTGAGGCCACATCTGGAGTACTGCGTCCAGTTCTGGGCTCCCCAGTACAAGAGGGATGTGGCACTACTGGAGCAAGTCCAGCGAAGGGCCACAAAGATGATTAGGGGACTGGAGCATCTCTCTTATGAGGAAAGGCTGAGAGAGCTGGGCCTGTTTAGCCTGGAGAAGAGAAGGCTGAGAGGAGATCTTATCAACATGTACAAGTATCTGAAGGGAGGGTGTCGAGAGGATGGGACCAGACTCTTTTCAGTGGTGCCCAGCGACAGGACGCGAGGCAACGGGCACAAACTGAAACACAGACGCTTCCATCTGAACATGAGGAAAAACTTTTTCACTGTGAGGGTGACAGAGCACTGGAACAGGTTGCCCAGAGAGGTTGTGGAGTCTCCTTCTCTGGAGATATTCAAAACGCGCCTGGATGCAATCCTGTGCAATGTGCTCTAGGTGACCCTGCTTGAGCAGGGGGGTTGGACTAGATGATCTCCAGAGGTCCCTTCCAACCTCAGTGATTCTGTGATTCTGTGATTCTGTGAAAGTATATATTTGATTCTCATTTATGTTAAGACTCCTTTATAGCATGCTAGCAATCCAAGTGACCTTAAAACAGTTATGAATTACTTTGAGGACTCTTTATAGTGTTTAAGTGAGAATCAGCTTCTAAATCTTCTAATATGTCATACTTTATAATCCTTAATACTCTAATTAGAGCTTCTTTTTTCTGAATAATTTGAAAGACTGTTCCTCATCATCTTCACATAAATGAAAGATAAGTAAGTTCATTACCCAATGAAATTTTCTTCTAACCCTGTAAAGATGAGAAATTATTTAATCTTGCTCTAAAATAGAGCAGCATTAGGAGACATTTGCATTTGAAATTTAATTCAGATTAAATTAGGTTGTGAATAACTTTCGTAGATCAAACCTTATTCTGGAGTAAAGCTAGTTAAGTCTGGCTTAATTCGTTGATTAAAAGAGGAAGCATTTTAAAATAAAAATAAAGTGCTTTTGCTTCAAATGTAATTTACAGTATATTGTTTACATTGCAGTTCATACTGTCTGGACTGTTACATTTATTAGTCAGTTTTTCTAACTTTCTGTTTAGTTATAGTTTCAGGATCTCATATGTTAACACATGTTGTAGTTATTGTAGTGCATTATATTTCATTTTTAGTGCTCCTTAATGTCTGTATTTCCTGAAGTTATATCATCTACTAATTTCTCATATTTTTCCACTGAATTTATCTTTAAAGGGAGAAAAAAAAATGCTTTTTCAAGTGCTGTGAAGTAAATAGTAACAATAGAGTCTTTGTCCCCTGTCCAACCAGAAATCTTACAGGAAATGTCTGATACGCTATCTTGATTTTCCTGTTGAAATAACGTGGTTTTCTGGAAGAATATGATTTAGGTGTAAATTATACTACCCAGTTAGACCCACAGAATATTAGTGGTACAATATCCTGGTACAATATATCTATTCTTATTATTGTCTCATACTGTTGTATGTTAGCATATATATCTATGAGCAGGAAATAAATATGATTTTCTGGTAATCAGGGATATGAGAATGTTACCATATGGATGCATTTAACTGAACCAGACCTCCTTCAGCTAAGATTATGTTTAATAGGAACTTAAGCAAAGCAGCACAGATGGTTTGCATCTGTAAAGACAGCAGTCATGATGTGAATTCCTGTTATTTTGGGTTTGAGAGAATTCTTTTTACTAAATGTGATTCCACTTCATCTACACATAATGAAACAGTACTACAATGTTCACTGGATGGTTAGAGGTCAAAAGGCAGTAAAGAAAAAGATTATAAAGAAGACACTAGAAAAGTGTGTGTGCAAGTGCTGATTGTTATAAAATCAGGTAGCAATGTAGTGCAGTAAATTCATGTTTTAGTTTGCAGGATAAGCCTTCAATCTGGAATTTCCAGAGAACTTCAGGAACCTAGGCATACAAATCCATTAGATTTCTGTAGAAGCTGGGAATCTACTAGTCCCTTTGCTAATCCTAGTTTCAAAATCAGCTAAAATATACTTCAAAGAATATTGGCAACAGTTTTGTAAAATGTCACATAATGACAAGCTACAAAATCTGTACGTAGCAAATTAAAAAATGAATCTGATTTTCAGAATTGCTGAACAACTCATTGTTCCACTGTAATTTTTAATGTGCATATCTGAAAGCCAGAATTCTTGTTTAATTATCTATACGTGGATTTAGGAGTCTTTAGAATCCATTTGCAAATATTTTATCTACAATACCTCTACATAATTTATATTTTTCTCATTTCTTTTCTTATCAGTCTTTCTATTCTTTCTTCATACAAGTTTGTAGGCTTTTTGGCGTTAAAACTGGCTTTTTTGTCTGTGTTTGTAGCATCATTCATCCTGGTCAGCAACTGGCACCCATTCACCCAGGCCCAGTGTAAACAATAGACAATAGTAATACAGAAATCATTTCATGCTTCTCACCATTTCTTCTTGCTATCTCTGAACTTCCCCTCTTTCCTGATATCTCTTTTTTCAGATTGTCTGAAGATAAGGCCATAGGAGGATGTACTATTGATTTATATCCTTTAATGCAATTGTAATGCACAAGTACCTTTCCAACTTTCAATAGCATAAGACAGGACAACTTGGAGAGTGCTGGGTGAAATGCAGTATACCGCTAGGAAGGGCTGAAGAGATCTAAAATCTCATGAAGATAGAGATTTAGAGAATAGGATCTCCAGATTCTGACTTTGCTACTTTACAAATTTGTGTTGTTCTCTAATGTTCTGGCTGTTTATGTTCCTGTATACAAAGCCTGATTACTTCTTGTGATCTTCCGGTGAAGTGAGCTTTTTTTCCTTCCTCTTCCTTTGGCATGTGCACACATCTGCCAGTGACTGACTGATAGATATTAGGACTTTGAGCACCGTAAGTACAGTATACTTCTCTCAGGTCTGCACCCACAGCAATACTCATATTGTGAAGTAATCAAAGAGATGCTTTACCGAGTGAGAGTTTATGGCTGTCATTATCTGGATGACAAATTAGTCTCACATCCTCCTGATGGTTGCAGTCATGCTTTCCCCACTCTCTTTTTGAACACTGCAGAAGGTTTGTCTCCTTCCCTGAGCAGCTGACATCATCCAGCCAGATGGGCCCAGAACTTCCTTCTGAGTAGCTCTCAGGTGTGCTTTTTCCATACCTGCATAATAAATAGGTATGCATAACATTTTGATCTGTAGTGATCGGAGGGCGTGTGATACTTCAGCACTAAAGGAAATAAGTTATTTCTGAAGAAATAAAACAAAGATCTCTCAAGCACAACAGGGAATGGTATTAACCATGACCAAGCTGATTCAGTTAGCATTAAAATCAATGACAGCACTATATGCTTCTTCCCTGGTAACTTTTCTTTCTTTCTTTTTTTTTTTTTTAAGGAATTACTGTTACATTCTCACAAACTTGAAAATGTAAAAATGTTTTACCTTTGATTAAGGCTTCAATTCAACCAAATATACAATTGTCTCATTGACTTTTGAGACTTAAAACGTTTTTAATATTATACATACATTTGAATGTCACATCTGCGAAAAATGAGACAAAGTTCTTCTGTGAATGTGATGTGTTTTAACATGAATATAGTTATTATGTCAATGGATTTTGACACCAGTGAGTGAAAGAATACGGCAAGAGAAAGATGGCTGAGTGAGAGCATGTCTTTGTAACCAGAGTCAGTAGGAAAAGGAGTGAAGAATGAATGCATAGAGCTCTAAAGGGAATTTTTATAACATATGTATTTCAAAAAATAAGAGTGTTCTAGTGCCTGACTGGAATTCTTTCTTTTTTTTTTTTTTTGAGCTGAATCCAGAGGGCCTAATACCTTGAAAGTCTCTGTGTTTTTAATTTGAAAGAATTTGGAGAATCAAACTTCTAAGGTTAAAATTGAATATAACAAATCAGTTTTTCTCTATAGCATGTGTGTTAATCTCAGTCAGCCAAAAAGATAATTGGAAGGAACTTGGTGAATAAACACTGCTGAATCACTGGCTGAATTGAGACATGCTTTTTCTTGTACCTAAACTGAGGGCATAAATATCTGATAGAGGCTGAGTGAAGCAGGTTTTAATGGATTTTAACCCAGTAGTTTCTGTAAAGCGCTCAGCTAATATATAAAAAACCAGACCCTTGAAGAATGTAGGGATTGTGTAAATGTCTCTCATCATTGTCAAGTCAAAGAGTCAGATTCCTAATATCAATTAATCTTACTTAAATCCCAGCTGCCGGCAAACCACCTGCGTATTCAGCTCAGTCCACCCATCATCGCAGATTGTGCCCCACTGCCCGGTATAATAGACCTCCAGGCGTCCCTCATGACTGCCTTTCCCACTTGCTAGTCTTAATGCACCATCTGTGTCATTAACAAGTAAGGAGAAAGAAAAACAAAAATAAGAATCAGTTTTCCTTAGGTTCTACAAAAAATAACTAACAACATTACATTTACTGCATTGGATCAGAATATTAGACTACTAAACCTAATGCTGATCACTAGGTTTTGTTTGATCAGAAGATGAAAGAAATGCCATAATGCTTCCAGTTGGTTGTGTAGTGTTACATAATACAGTTCTGTAAGTGCAAGAGAAACAGTGCAAGATACCAATCCCCCACGTCCCTGTTACATGCCTAGTTCACAGGAGCGGACTCTAATTGTGTGATTTCATTGTATACATGCCTTATCTTTTACTTTGTATATTCTGCCTATTTCCCATTATTTCTGTTGCTGAAACATTTATTGTCATTGATAGATACAATACAGAATTATGGCAGCACATGTAATTATCCTACTTCAAAGAAAATGCCCCCACATAGTAAGTGGCAGTTAGCAAGCTGCTGAGGAACCAAGGGTGTGTGCTGAATAACAAGATTTTCTGTACCTGTAAAATTTCCATAAGCAACAGCTGATTCTTTGTAATACTGCCAGAACATTTTATTACTTAAAAAAAAAAAATCTCTTTCCAGAGCTGTCAATTCTGCACTTGTCACTATTTTCCAGTGCGATTATTCATCACTAGCTACCTGTAAGAGGCGTACAGGAAACGCCAGCATCTTCTTTGTGGCCACAGTTGTGTTCTTGCCAGGAGCTTTTAGGACACTGTTCTATAGATAGTTCATTTCCTGTACAACGCACTTCATCCAGCAGCACTGGGCCTGAGCCCTCTCCAAAGTAAGCCTGGCTCCATGCTTTGGCAACACCCCTGTGCAAATGTAACAAACACCCAGTCAAGAACAAGCAAGCTGAAGAGTCTTGAATGCAATGGGAACAGCTATAGTGTTGCATAGCCAGCTTCTAAAATAGCAAATGGGATTGCCTAAATAGCCACTGCACTGGTAACTGACAATGCAGCCCATGTTATATTACGTGATAAAATGTGGTTCTACAGTCAACTTCAGTCTCTGCTGAGACTAAAAAGCGAGCTCAAAACATACTGTTTCCACACTTCCACAGTCTGAATATACTTACAACATCAAATTCTACTGTGTTGGATTTAGGACATTTTCCATTTCTATCTCTTTTGATTTTTAAGCATAACATTCCTAGAAGAGATTATACATGTACAGATGGGTGTGAGAGTTCTGACCTTAATTTTCATTTAATGCTTATGTGCAATAATAATCCCTTATCTTTCTATAGTGACTTTCATCTGTTGATCTCAAAGTACATTAAACCCAGATGAGGCAGGTGATTTTAATATTGTCAAGCTAAAGTGCTTCATCAATCTTGAAAACACACTGTGAATTTTCAGACTGTTTCTCTGATGACCAGAAGACTCCTTCAAGTGGCAGAGCACATGGAAAATATCAAAAGCAAGCCTTATTTACTCAGCAGGGAGACCAGTTATAATTTGCAGTTGCTTCAAAGAAGCAGGTGAGCAAAACAAAAATATTTCAGAGCACTCAGCAAACAACATTTTAGCAAAACATATTCTGCTTTCTTGGAATTTGTCAGGTTAAATCAATAAATTCAGTCTGAAGTTAGTACCTTTTTTCTGAGAGAGGTTTATAATTAGACATTACCTTTTCTTCAGAATGACCTTCTTAATTCCAAGTAACATTTTAACAGATAACGTGTTCTACTACTGGGAATACCAAGAAGAATTCCAAATAGTTTGGAAATAACATTTTTCCCTGAGCTTTGCAAGCATTTACTGATTGCCCTTGCCCTTCTTTGATTTAGGTTGTTAAGTAACCATGCCTTCTTATATATAGCACTGATTCATTGAAGACTTGTAGTTTGCAATGCTGGTAATGGGAAGAAGAGCCAAGCGCTCCCCCTTTTTTATTTCATAAAGAGCTGCTTTTCTAACTGGTTGGAATTGTGATAGCATATTATGATTACATAGTAAACTAAGAAAATATAATGCACAGAATACACAAAGGCTAATACTTACTTCAAATCTAGATATCCAATATAAGCATCTAAATAAATAAAAACATCTCAGTTTTCAAATGTTGCCTGCATTTGCATTCCCTAAGATAGGCTCTGTGAGTTCTCAGCACTTCAGGCTGTTTTAGTAGAAATGGATAAATACAGAATAAAGAGCCTAGTTTCAAGATACCTTGTTTTTATCAGTTTTACCCTAGATGTATTACAGGCTTATTGCAGAAAGCCTAGTTTACTGTTAGTTGTTTAGATGACAGTGCTTTGAAACATTCATATGTATATGATAAATTATCTTAATTTAAGTTTATTGGGTAGTATTTGCATGATGCAAACTAAACACAAAATGAAAATTCTCATACATAGCTTCCCATTTCTTGTATCTTTTATTCTGCTGCTGGTGCAGATGTATAGAATGTGTTAGAAAAAAAATCCTTATCCATTAAGAAGCTGGTAGAAATTAAAGAGATAATGCTTTACTACTATGAATGTTGAAAACAAATTATACTATAATCTAATGAGATTCTCTGGAGTTCCAATAAAACAGAGACCACAAACCCATTATAATAACAAGGGCAATTTGTATTTACCAAAAAGTATTTGTGTAACCAAATAATAAAATTAATTATCATTATTTTTCACCTATCATTGGAAGAGTAATATTCTGAAGTTTTATTTTGTAGGGTGCTACAGAAAACTTGAAAGGATGTGGGAAGCTACTTGCTGAGAGGCCTTATTTTTACAATTTGTGGTACATTTCCAGATTGATTAGCAGTATGTAAATTTAAATTATTTTTATGACTTCCTAACTGCTCTGCTTTGCCACTGTTGGTAAATTTCAGTTCACAGATAATGAGCATACTTGTCAAGACATCTTGATTACTTGAGAAATGCTGCAAATCTTGAGATGTATTTCAAAAAGACTTAGCACCATCTTAAAATGATTTAGCCACCTCTGCTCAGAAACCTGAATCAAATTAGGAGAATCTCAGAACTGCAGTTGCTGAACTTAAATCAAGTAATCAAATGTTTTACTGTAATCAGTAAGGAAACAGGTTAAGAGCACTACATTCATCATTAGTATGAAGAAAATTAAATAGTCATTTAGAAACTCCTAGAAATTATTAATAGTGGTCCAGCTATAGGCTTTTTCTGCTGATGAAATATAATATATGCTTTTGATTAGGTACTCTTAATTGGATATGTACAGATATATAGAAATACCTATATAGCTGTTCTACACAAGGACTGAAGGATGTACACTAATTTGGTCCTGGAACCACACATTGTACATTGAGGATACAAAGAAATACTGAATAGCACCAGTTATTTGGTGCACAAATAGGGGAAAGTTACTGTGGAAAAAAAATTACACAGTGTTTTAATTAAAAATCATAACTTAAATCATATACACGAGAGTGTTGAACTGAAAATTACACAACCTTTACAGAATACTATTATTTTCTATCTTTTAATATCTTTCTTTGCAACCTTAACATTCTTTTAATTTTTTTTTTTTTTTTGTACATACGCCCTAGACTTAAACAGAAAGTAAATTGGAAAAAGGTAGAAGTCCGACGTCAGAGGAGCATGTCAGTTCCCAGCTGGCTCACCAGCAGGCCTAGAAGCTCTGCAACTGTTGCACAGATCTCAGCCTTTTGAGCTAGTTTGGATGGCACTGTCAGGAGCCCTGGGTTCAGTGTCAGGTTACAAGCCATGTATAATCTGGGGGCTACTTCTTAGTGCCACAAGGCTTGCTACCTTCAATGACACTTCTTTTAATTCACGATAATCCTAGCAGGGGTGAGCAGGTGAGTTCTTTCCAGTCTCTTCTGCGCTGACCTGCTTAGTTCTTATCCTGGTCTGTCTCAGACATAATCCCCGACTCCTGCTTGGTTCTGTACCGTAGTATCTTCCTTCCCTGTATCATGCTCCTACTTCTTTCCTCTCTAACCCATCTGGCCTGTCATCCCAGTTGTCCTCTATCATCTCTTCCGTCTCTGATCCATCACCTCTCCTCTTTGCCTCCCACTTCTGCAGCATCTTTCCTCAGTACTGTATGCTCATTTCTGTGTGATATCAAAATCAGCCCTGGTTGTTGTAATAAAAAGTATTATTAGTGCTATTTTAAAGAAGAATTTTTGAAAACTCAAAGCCATGTATCTTACTAACTTTCCTGCTTTGCTACTGAAGTAGAAAATATTTAGAAAAACATACCCAAGGCCAAGCTGCCGACAGACAACTTCAGCATCCGCATCATCCCATTGATCATCACAGACAGTCCCCCACTGGCCAGCATGGTAGACTTCCACTCTTCCTTCATGAGCTTTGTCTCCACCAGCCAGACGGATTGGAATAAAAACAGAGGCTATGATCAAGCACAGAATATAGGAAAATGTCATTTCTTTCTCAAAATGTTATCCTGATAGTAAAGAAAAAAAGAAAATGGTTTAATGGTTTGCCTGGCATTGCTCAAGAACTACACTTTATTTTTTCTAATTAGATGGAAATTCTGAAATTGAACTTGTTAGAAACTGGTTCCCTCAAGCTCCACTCTGGGTAGCTGAAGAATATTATACAGGCTGGTAACCATACTGAACTCCAGTTACTTAAGTGTCAAAGTGTTCACAGGTATTTAGGACCATAAGGCGAAATACCAGTCAGCAGAGTTGCAGTTTTACCAGTAAAAGCAAAATTGGCTCCATACAGTCTTGGTCTCAGAGGGCAAAATCTTCAGTAAGAGGCAAAAATTCTGCCATTGTCACAACTGTAGAATTTCACACTCATGTTTTCTGATTCCTTTGGTAATTCCAGTCAGAGCACTGAAATCTCGTTGACTACTGAGGCTCACTTTAATTGTGTAACATTGTTCCCTTTCTTAATCTATCAGCCTGTCTCTGAGATATGCTTTGATTTTTGTTTTATTTTCAAGTCTTTTCAAGATCTGAAGCCCTTTTCTGGTCCTGCAGAAATTCTCCTGGAAGCATCTATAATATACCTCAGCAGAAAACTATAATAATAGAAACAGCTTAAAACCACATAAAAAATAATCACTTTTGTATTTAAAGGGTTATTTTAAGGTTTAACTGTGTCTAATATCTGAATGATTTACAATGTGACTCATTTTGGTGTAGGCCTTCCCAAAAATTAATGCTATCATTTCATCAGTTTCTTGGCTGAAAAAAAGGAAATTGAGGGAACTTCACCAAATTCATCTTACTATTTCACTCATATGAAATCTGGGGGATTTTTTGGTAGTTATTTAAAAAGGCTAGTGGCAGTAGAACCTGCAAAACAAACATGCAACTTCAGAAAGTTTTAGCTAATCAGCTGGTTCTCGTGACTGATTTCATTAATTTCAGATATCTCAGACTCTAAATTATTGATAAACTTCCTTCCAGCATTCTTGAAATGAACAAAACCCTTTAAATAAATTTCTGTAAGCAAAACAAAGTTTTTTGGTGAAAATGTCCATAAACAGAAGGGAAACCTTATGATCTAAGAATACAATTTTCAAATTTATAGTTTTCAGTTTCTTCAGGCAAAACTGTTTCTCTTGCTTTGGTCCTTGAACTTGCTTCGTAAGTTAAAAATCATCTCCCTTCCTGCTACGTTACAGTTTCCTAAACAAAGACCAAAATAATCTTTTCAATGTTATTTATGAAAATACTCTTCATGAATAGTGGAGCTTTAGAGCAGAAATGCATCTACTTTTGGATAGGCAGGTAAGCGGGAGAGGAAAGGAAGCACAGAGCCAGCTGCAGTTATACAACATGTTTTGGTTACAGCTGAAGAGATCGCCATTGCCAGCTCCTCAGCGCTACCTGCCTATCCTTCCTTGACACCAGCAACATCTTAAATCTGATGGCATAACTGCCATGTATTTCCTGTTTATCATTTCAGTTAAAATAATCTGAAATATCTTAAAAGCATTAAGAATATTTTTCTCTAACCATATCATTTTGGCTTGGTTATGTGTGAGGCAGTGCTCTTGAGCTAGGAGAGCTTTGACCTGTTTTAGATGCATGTGGAATAGGACAAAAACTTCACAGTTCCTTGTGTGATGTCATTGACATTTACAGTAAGGAAAGTGAGCTCAATATTCATCTGACATTTCTACACCAAAGCTCCCTACCAGAAAGCATAGCATCTGAGGAAAATCGTTGCTCTTTACGAAACCAGAAAACACACTAACAAATTGATACTGTAGCATGTGTTGCTACCAAAGACAACCTCCTGCTAAAAAAAAAAAGGGAGGGGGGCTGGGGGAGCACACAATCCTACTTTTACAGCTAGAGTTCCCTTGGAGGATTTTTGCTGTTCAACCTTTCTCACAACCTGGATCTCAAAGCAACAATTTGCTTGCTAATAATGAAAAGGTAAAGGGTGATGCTGCTAGTAGCTGCTTTTGTGGTGCTCAGGAATTTGAAGTGAATGATGCTATGAGTCAGTCTATTTAATTTCCTGTTCTAAGAAGTCTAATAAAGTTTTTTTTTCTAATTTTATCACGAGCAATTATGACTACTTTTATTTATATAAGGTGAAGAGGTAACCAAAACATATGTGCTTTTTTTACCCAGGGAAGAGCTACATGTGACGGCAGCTGCCATTTTTTGAGGACACGTCCCATCCTGCCAGATGTCTTTTTCACATAACAGTATATTTTCTTCGTCACCATGGCAACGTACTTCACTCCAGTAAACAGGGATAAGGCCCAGTCCAGCAAATGGTATGTGTTTTGCTGTACCTTTTTCACTGTAAGAAGAATAATCAGGAGAGGACATTAGGAGGGGTGTGGGGGAAGTGAAATATTTGTTCCTGAAATCTGTTCTTTCCTGGTTCCCATATATAAAACTTGGGATAGAAAAGAACAGGCTTTCTTCAACAGGATAGCCATCACATTTTCATCCAGTTGAGCATTGTCTTCTTCGCTAAGAAAAGTACCAGATGTGACCCAGTTCTTGCCATTGTGTTGTGGGATATTTTAGTACAATGGTCTGCATTGCTGCAGGGCCAGCTATGTTCCTTTTCTCCTTGTTCTTAACTACAAAAATCAACACAGAGATTCTGTCCAAAGTCCACAGGAGGATCTACAGTACCTTTCCACTGCAGATTTACTTACAGAAGAAGTAATGCTAAGGGGACTTTCACTCTCCTCCTCTCCTGTACTCCACTGACATTGACCAGTACTCTGCCCATACTCATGTCATACAATATGGTTGTGGCCATGGGGCAGTGAAGCCGCCTCATACTCCATTAGATCAGGTCCATGTCCATTATTCTCTATTCAGCCATTGCCATTCATCCATCCCCAGCATATTTAAAAACAGCTTCCTTTACATTTTAGGTTGAATCTAATAAGCCAATTATTGAGCCTTCTTAGCCTCCGTATAATGCCCATTGAAATTAAACTAAAAACAAAGCTCAAATATTGTAAGATCAAAGGAAAAGATAGATGGAATCCCCTGAAGAGCACCAATAATACCTACTGAATTCACCTTGTAGGGTATAGCCCCAAATTTCTGCCAAACAGTCATGATTGATAGCATAAATTGTTTTGACTATTATTTAGGAGGGGAGGGGTGGCCTACTCTGATTTAAGTCATTTCTGCTGACAGGGCCCTTATCACCCTTATCACTGAACTACCTTTGCTAATAAGGGTCTTGTTCAACCAAAATATTTAGGATATGGAAGGCAAAAAGAACTTAAATGAAAATGAGGAAAGGAGACATTACATGTAGACAGCTGAAGTCATAAGCAAAATCACAGCCTCCAGATGGCTGAACTTTTATCTCATCTAATCCTCATATTTTTATAAATTGACTTGGTGTGTCCAGATTAATACTAAACATTATAAAACAGCTTAGATTTAGTTCTGGCTAGCACTCCTAAAAAGTGGAATAATCGTTATGAACATCACAATGCAAATACACTATTCTAGCCCCCTAGTGCTTGTAAAAGACAAAATCACTTCCTTGATATATAACTGAAAGAAATGTCAGAAAGGCTATAAAGCCAACCATACTGTGTGGTTTATTGAGAAACTGCAAACTGAATGGAATGCTAAGAGTGTATTCAAGTAATTGGGTCGCCTAACTTGGACAGCATTTATATGCTAGAAGCTGAAATTGTATTAGGTTTTTTAAAATACCTGTAGGTGTGGGCATTTTCTTCATTATCGCAGTTTCATTGTACTATTGCACTTACAACATCACTATAGGCATTATCTAGAGCTGAATGACCAAATTACGTTAAAGGATCCTGTTGATTAACTCTGTTCTGACAGACACCAAGCCTCAGAAAAGAAGGGGCCATTTTCTCATTCAGAAATATAGAGAATAGCCATGGCAGCTTAAATCTCACTACTTTTAGTTATACCTTCCTAAACCATTTCATTATTTAATTAAAACATTCTCTACAAGTGGTCAGAGGCAACTGATATAGATAGTGACAGATAAAACTTACATAATCAAACAAAATTTTGAAGTGTTCCATTCTCTGAAGTTTTAGAAAGCAGTAAACATAGCAATGAAAAGCAGTGGTCAATGAGGACAGTGAGTTGTTAGCATAACGTAGTGCCTTTCAACCTGTGCAATATTACTATAACTTTGTAAAATGATTCCATGAAAACATAAAGTTTCAAAAATTTTCTGTTTTGGGGGCTTGTTATCAATGTGCAACTCTGAAAGTAAACCATACAAATCATCTGGTTGCATGAAAATAGGCACAGCAAAAATACCACATTTCCCAAGAACATAGAGTCTCAGATGTTTCTTGGAAGGATATAATGGATGATTACCAAGGTAGCCCCATGCTTCTGGGAACCAGGAATATTCTTATGATTAGGATCTCATATAGAGTCTAATTTTGACCACATTTACCTTTTTGTAGATGCAATAACATCACTGGAGCTACTCTTGATTGACACTTACATAACTGAGAACAGGATCAGACATTGTATTTCTGCCCTCATGGATATCTCCTTGATGCCTATTAAAACAGTCCTTGTTTGCCCTAAGCTTGTCTGATCAGTTCCCAGTTTTTCACACTGAAAGAGTATCTACCTTTCCCTGTTCCTCTTCAGATCCCACATGTAGCTTTCAAATCAAATTCTGATTCTCATAATGACCTCTGTGAAGTACAGCAAAATTAAGCAAAGGATTCTAGGAAGAACAGTTTTAACATGCAAAACAGAGAAGGCAATCACCTAAAACAAAACAAACCTCAGGAGTTGCAAAATATGTTGCCCCTTATACTCTAAAATCATTAAAATAAGTTGAATGATTTTCTCTCAGACTAAAACTTACCTAAGTGCAAGCTGTCGACATATGACTGTTGCATCATTATTATCCCAATGGCTGCCACAGATTGTTCCCCAGACTCCGTTCAAATAAACCTCAACTGTACCTTCAAACTCATTCTTGCCACCTTGGAGTCGCACTGATCCTACTTAAAAGAAACAAATAAATTCTCCAAGATTTTCCATGACTCGGTTAATTTATCCTATGCAAAAGACTCTGAATCTGATTTTCTATCTGCAAAGAGAGTCCCTGTTTCATGTATTATCATCTTACTTTCTGTTATTTGGGGAAGCTGCTTCTAAGAAGCACTCTGGCATGTGTAATGTTCTTGCACACTGATGTACAAAAGCAGATAACCTTATTCCTTACATGGGGAAAATATTTTGCTTCTTACACTGAAGTTGCATCACATTTCTGATCCTTGTATATGTAGAGTATGCATAATCATATAAATGTAGTTACATCTACCCATATGAGAAAAGATTATATATATGAATGCTCTGTTTTTATCTTCAATATAATTCTATCTGATTTAAAGGAATTAGAAAACAACCACATGGATTGCATAGCTTCTGCTCTGACCCATATAACATTATGCATGTCATGGATGTCAGCAGTTTATTTCAAGCCAAAGAATGAATTCGTTCATACTTGCTCTCAGACCAAACACCATTTGATATAGTTCTATAAAATTGTTGGGGATCTTTATCCAATTCCCAGACAAAACATTAGGAATTTTCTTGAAGAAGTCAGAGAAGTCTGCCATCAAGCTGTTTTGAGAGCTACAGAATACACAAAACTAAGAAAATTAATTTATTTAACTTTTATATTACAGTAGTTTTACTTGAGATGCAAGACATCTGCTGTTGAATGTAGCTAAGTGCCACTGGTAAAAGTGGGAAAGAGTTGGTCATATATGAAACACTACAAAAGCAGAACGAAGGGTCACTACAATACAGTAATTCAATAGGAAATAATGCATTTCTGTTAAATTATCAAACATAGCATAAGCATGTGCATTAATATTGCCTGAAATCTCAGTTAATCTATCTGCCTCTGCTCTGCGATCTACTTAAAATCAGAGGCTAGACCATCATCCAACTTGCAGGGTTTTTAGCAATAGGGAAAAAAAAGCAATGTTTGTGTCTGCATTCTTTGTATATGTGTTCATGTGTGTGTTATATATAAAATAATAATAATGGCTAGATCAATTTTTTCTTACCCTTGGTTTTCACTCAGATTGTGGTCTGTTTTTAATTTAGTTAGTATAGTTTATAAAACCACAAGCCAAATGACTGCCAAATAACTCAAGGAATTAATTAACCTCAAACATGGGTTTGTGTGTTCCTTTTTGCCTCCTATTTATTTTCTCAGCAGTAACTTACTGTGCAGTAAATTACAAACAAAATTTATTAAATTCATGTTACAGATTGAGCTATCATTCAGAATAGAGGATTATTAATACTAATAATTATAACAATACTGTATACACGTTGCACATTGTTTTTCTGTCTTTATGATTTTTCTCTTCATGCTTTTCTGTCATATATAGACAGATAGACTCTGAAATTTTGTTTCTGCTCTTTATGAGACATTTGTGTAGACTATTGTTTTCACTTGAAACATCAATTGCAGTCATAGCAAAGTGATTCCTGACATACCAGAAAGTATTTTAAAGTTGCCATCTCCAAAATAAGTTTGTTTTTGTACATGATTGCTTACAGTGCTGCATGACACCTATTGAAATCAATTCAGTGTTTGCTAATTATACATTACCCAACATTTCTATTCAAATATTTGGATAAGGGAGTACATGAAGAAAAAATTCTCTTCTCAGGTCTCCATGGCAGAATTTGGTCACTGCTCTTTCTATATTTACAGAATTCACAGTGTCAACAGTGGAAGACTTTATTCACATATACAGAGGAGAAGGTGGTATGAGGGAACTTCTGCATATCAGAAATTCTTTTACCAACAATTAAAAATGTAAGAAATCTGAAATCCTTTGCATCTCTAGTAGAAGCCTCATGGAAGAACCCTAAAAAGCATGGAGATCTCACTGTGGACACACACCGCTAAACAAAGAAAACGGCTTCCCCCCTACCCTCTTCCCTGCCTTCCTTCTCTCCCCCCCACCCCCCCAAAAAAAAAAGAACTCTAGATGACTTCTGGTCCCCCCTTGGAATGGGAAACAGCCTGCTAGTATCAGTTGATAAGGAAGGGAAAACGACTGAATGGGACACAGCCTCATTTCCATGTGCCTATATGATAAGATCTAGACGCAGACAATAAATATAGAGGGATTTTTTTTAATTAATCTATTATCTCCACAAAATGTTTTGGTTTGCCTTTTTCCTTTAGATTTACAGCTGCTTATAGGAACACTAACATCTTCTGAAAGGCATTAGCATACATAACAGACTCTGCTCATCTCACAAGAAGATACAATAAAGAACTGGCCTCTATCAGATGGGAACAAAAGAGACACATGATGGTTATTAAAGGTAATTTTAATGAGTTTAAAATATTCTTGATTTTCCCCTGAAAATTTAATCTAGAAAGAAATAAAAAGAAAAGCTTGTTTTAACAGATAACTAGTATTAAACCTTTTATTATGTCTAATGTTTAATAGTTACCTGACTATATAGCATAATAACTCTAATATGCTGATTGCATTGACACACTACTGTCATTATAAGATAGTGTTGATACCTACAGCTATGACTAACCTAAAATATCCAGGGCAAAATCTAGCATTCTCTCCCCAAGCAAAACAATTAGTAAAATCATTTTTTTAAAGAAAAGTTTCAGAATTGAAAAATTTCTGAAAGGTGGTTTGATTAATATATTTTTCTAAGTGTTTCTAGTTCAGTATTTCAGCACTGAACCCGACAAGAGTAAAATGATACTGTATTTTATGTGCTTAATATCCACCCTGAAGTATGTGTTAGCATATATCATATGACTTAAGTCATAATTATGTTGCAAACAAATCTAAGAGCAAACTAATGAGAAAATTATTGCTCCATAGTTTACTCAAAATGTTGCAGTATTTGGACCCTGTGATAGTTATTTTCCTGGATTAAGAGTGAGTTTTAAAATACATTAATTATAATAAAATGGGTACCTCATGAAATATAACATAATAGAACTTTAAAATACAGAATTTGACTTCAGTAGATTATTTTTCCTTTACAACAGACAAAACTCTTACTTTATAATGAAACATACATCCGTGCTTCATGTGCAAGTTGATCATAGGGAACTGCAAGCTGACCAACGTAATCTGCAGTCAGGTATGTTTATACTGTATTACCAAGTCTCTATTTATTATTCATGACTGTTATTAGGATTTTCACTGCAGGATAATCGGTGTTTGCATTGTTAAAGTGACTGGGAAACATGCTTTTACTTCATAGACAGCAAGAAAATTAATATTTAGCATGATAAACTTTATGTTGTTTACTTTTACCAATATATCCTAAAATGAATATAGCTGTAGTCTCTTTCTTTTACTAGTTATAATTGAAAGCCATAGGGAAATTTCTTCAAAAGCAATAGTTTCTGCTGGAATTTTTTTCAGAATTGTGCAAACATTTCCGTGGACCTTAGATTTTATAAAAACTTCTCTCCCAGATTTATGTTGACAAAATCTCTTTGGTACCAAGTGATATTATCATAAATTCTAGTAAAACTTGCTTTGAATTTTGCTTAAGTAGAAGTGAAAGATTTTAGAAATCCTACAGCAAGTTTTCATGTTGGGTTTTTACATCATAAACACCTATAAAAATAAATGACGATATTCTGAGGTACATGGATGCATGTTAGAAGAGTTACAATTTTACATGCTTTTTCTTGGTGCACAGAAGCATGGAAGTGCCTCCCCCAGTTCCTCATTTTTCCATAGGGAAAAATGTTGACATTTTATCAAGGTGAGGAAAACATCTCTCCCTTTTGGTAGTGCAAGTCTGACTCCATCTTTGTAGACTCTGGCCATTCCCAAGTCTAGTTTTTCTGTTTCTGCCATATAAAGGTGTTCTTCCACTGAAACCAAGCTCTCAGAAATGCCATATTTTCACTGGTTAATTCTTCTACTGTTACATTTTAACACACAAACCCACCTGCGCCTCTATGGATGTGCCAAAGTGACTTCCTTCCACGCTCTCCCTAGGGCACTAGCGGCTCTGGAGAAGAGCATTTGAATTACTTCTCAGAAAATAAGACTCGGTTAAGTGTATGTATTGGAGATCCTAGGTTTCTGGAGTCAAGTAGATATGTTAGCATCCCACTAACAGATGAGTAGAGCTAATGCAATAATATCTACTCTGGTTTGCATGCAGTGCTCTGAGAAGTGCACACTCTCTCCCTTCCACACCTTCAACTCATTAATGTGCTTATCAAACCTTCACTGCCCCGACAGCAAACTCAGTAAGGGGAGGATGTGAGTACAGGGATCCTGCCCTTTTCCTAGGCCAAGGCTGCCCTCCTTTGCCATTCTCTCAATGCCTTTCTCAGCACTGGTCAGAAAGGGGAAGGATCCCCCATAGAACAGGTGAATTGGCCCCACTGGAGGTAGAGGCAAGGGCACAGAACCACAAAGCAGGCCTACTAGACATCTTTAGGACACATACTGTGGTCTCAGGACAGCCCTGTGTATATATATATATTCAGCCCTATAATGAAGAATGCAGATCTACTCTCTTGACAGAAGCTCATTCATATATATAGATACTCCAAAGAAATCCATACTTATTTTGGGCCAAGGCTACTGACAGTCATGTCAAGTTGTTTACAAAGAGTTTGATAATTTTAGTTGCCCTGGGATCTGCCCGGGTCAGAGTCTTTCCTATCTGCTATTACTGTTTAGAAGAGATTAAGTTATACTTGCAAATGAAAGGAAGAAAGGATATCCAGTGGGTGCTGCTGAGACTTGCTCTGCAACACCTGCCATCTAGGCTCAAGATGAGACACAGAGGGGAAAAAAGGCAGAGGAAAACTTCTGAGCCAACTTTTAATTAACTCCAAAAAAACAGAAGAGCTTCAAAGGACTTGCACTGTAAACAGCAAGAGCATCCCACTTGCCTCTCTTACTATACCTTTTCCACATCCAGAGATGCTAGGTAACTTCAAACCCTATTTTATTTTCTACATTTCATTAAGAACAAGCATTGTCACACTGTGTGGTTGAACTGCAAACAGAATGGGGATCACTTACACTTTTGCTGTATGTGTATGTGTAAATATTGCAGCATTGGTTTTTCTGGTGCTGGCTAAAGGTGTGCCAGTATTTTCTTTGTAAACACCTGCATTCAAAGGTTTGTAACTTGGCTGTAAATGTATGTTTTGAAAAAGGGGGTAAGAAATAAGAGTTGCCTGTGCCTTTCACCCTGATGCTGAGTACTCTGAAATTACAGTTTTAGAGCAAAACAAAAAAAGTATTTGACATTTGGAAATCTGAACAAACAGCTAATGTCTTTATTTCTGCTTTCATTTGCAAGGTGTTACAACATGGGATGGTTTAATTTTATTAGACTTCTGGAAAAAAAAAATCAAGTGATAGAGGAGTGCCACAGAAAGGCCCTGCGCTGATATTTCATCTCTGAAGTCTTGGAGTCAAATGTTAGGTAGGTCCAAACTGACACTAAGTATGAGAGACTGCCTTTGATACATACTTACATCCCACATAACCACATAACAACTTGCAGTATGTCAGCATACGAGTTCAAGATGCAGAATACAGGTAAAAGAGCCTGTCCCAGTTACAGAATGCAATGAATTGATTGGTTTGCGTGAGGCACTTGTAAAAAATATACCTGCATTACAGGCCCAATCTAATACCACTTCAAATTGATGGAAGCTTTTCTTCTCTTGCAGTATCAGGCCTGGCTGGAGTCAGAGAAATTAATTCTGCTGACTTCAGCTAAACTATGGGTGACACTCACTGTGATCAATGCTGTTGTCCATCACTTTCCTGAGCACTGCTCTCAGTCTAAAATTATAGCTATTATTTTCTCCAGGTAGTTTAACCTTGGAAAAAGGGTGCATCCATTAGAACTACTTTTTAAGAACTATCATGGGAATTTTAGTAGATAGCATTATTGCACATCCAAAGATCTTTAAATTTGAAGTTTCATAAATATTGTATGTACTGACTGTGTGGTTTGCTGAATTGGTTCCTCAGCAGCATTGAAGTTCATCATGTCAATGATCAATGGTTTAAGGCTCTGAAAAAATGAACTGAAGTGATAGAAATGTCATAGTCTCTAAAGGACTGCAATTGTCTTATATGGTACAGAGCTATAGAAAATTAGGGGGTCTCATTTTGTGCAGCTGTAATCAGAATGGTTCAAGGAAAGCTGCTTCAGTCTAAGAAGGAAAAAATAGATGTTTGTGTTTAATTTTTTGTTGGTTTTTTTTTAGCCCTATGTTATTAAAAAAACAATCCCCGAAAGACCTTCCACCAAATGCCTAGGCTGTAGTATTACAAGTAGGGAGAATAACCTGGTGTTTAGACCATGAACCAGAGGCTTGATTCTCTTAGAAGTTTAATGAAGCATTATTTGGTTGGCATTAGTGGAATTACCCTGTGATAAAAGAGATTTAAATGAAAAGACTCTACAGTCCTGGCATTCTGGAGATCTGTGTTTTATTACTACTTCTGCATCTGATTGGTAGTGTGACCTCTGGCAAGACACCCTCTCTTTGTTTGTTTCCCCATTCATAAAATAAAGAAAAATACTTAACCCACTTTACTCAGAGCTTTAAATTAGATATGTAATAAAGTATCATGAACAACATATTATAACAAACACTGTAACTACATGCCAGGTAAACATCATGTGGCAACAGTTGTTTTTTAAGCATTGAGGTGAGTCTCTCTTTTGAGGCATGAGTACATTACAGGTACTACAAGATGTTATTAGCAATGCCAAAATACTAAATTCTGCTGGACTTATACTGGCTCTGTGTACAGGGTACTCATTCGTGATTTCCTTGGGTAATCATGATAACTTAAATATATATATATATGAATTTGGTTTACTTGCTTTCAAGGCACAAATAAGTAATATTACCCAGAAGTCTCTCATTTTGGAAGGAAATGCAACACCAAAAAATATTATTTTAAACTAGAAAACTGCATTTAGACTGGTATTGGATAGTATAATTGCACAGGCATTTTTTTTTTTAATTTTCAGCATTATTATCAAAATATAAAGCAGTTTAAAATATGCACATGCACAAAGTTAAACCAATTAACTTTGCAGATAAGTCTTAATATTAAACCTAGAAAGCCAGGAGGTTTACAGATAAAGCTTCGCACATGCTATTGAATCTAGTTATTGCAGATGCCTAGTAACTGAGTATGAGCTTCCTTAGCAAGAATACAAAGCAACAGATGCAGTGAGATTATCTCTGAAAGGTCTGTCCTTCTCTAGCCATAAACTTCATTATAACATTGCCTTACTTTTATTTCTTTGCTTGTTATAAGATAGGAGCATACTTTGTCTTTATTTCTGGGCAAATGGGCTGATTTATTTCCACGTTCCACCTTACACACTCTCACACATTCTCTAGTTCTGTGGCATCCCCTTCATGAAGGCTTTTAGACAGGCTTTTGGCCTATTGAGGTCACCGATAGTTTACCACTGAGTCTGACAGAAGCAGATGACCCTTCAACTGTAAAGCATTAGCTATGGTTCAGTAGGTATGTCCACCTTAACAGGAGCTACCCTGGAGTACCTGTTTCTGAAAAGAAAAGAAAATAAACACTCTGAAAAGACTGAAGAAACAACTAAACTCAAATCATGCAGTATTTTTGGCATTTTTCACTTAAACTAAGTTCTTACTGAATTTGCAGGGAATTTTGGAATTGACTTCAGTAACAGCAAGGTTGTGTTCTTAGCAAGAAAATGCCACATTCTGCTGAACTGTGACATACTGGTTCAAGACCCTCACAAAGTACTTTGGGAACCAGACTGAAGAATTTTGAAAAGAGCTATAAATATGGTAAACCAAATAAAAGAAGCAACTGTGAGACCTTTTCTAAGGGTGTGAGACCTTTTTTAAACTAAAGGGTGTGAAGTCTTCTGAATTTTTTTCATCTGTGTCTAGTCATCCTCCATGGCATCAGCTGCCTGCTGTTCTTTCCAAGGAAACATCTGTAATGCGTAACATCATTCTATCTTCCTGAAGGGATACAACATTTGACTTCAAACATGGCTTTGGAAGCTGCATTTTTTTTAATGAATAAATGAATAATATGGACCTTAGTGCCTCCATATGCTCTTCATGTGATATTTTATACCAATCTATATAATTATCACATCGTTCAAATTATTGTCCTTTTTTCTGTCCCATCTCTGACATACCTCCTAGGGCTATTGTTGGGAGAGTAAGATAACCATCCTCTTCAGAGATCTGAAAGGAAATTAATCCAAAAAAGGAAAGACCTCCACGAGAAGAAAATTATTAGTATTAACATTAATAATATACTTCCTTGCTGACCTTGTGATATTACAAAAGATGTAGAAGGAAGGGCAACAAAGAAGACAGTCTTTATTTTCCTTACAACAACTATGTTTGAGCATTTTTAGTATAGATATAGATAGGACATAATTCTTATTTAGATAGGAGGTAATACCAGAGGGATGCAGAAGAAAATGTTTCCATCTAGTGAAGTCATTCAAAGCCAGACTGTACATAAATATATTTAACCCCATGGATTGGTGCCAAGACTGATGAAATTTAAAGCTGATCAACAGCTCAGGGGCTAAATGCTGAAATCGCTACTCAGTCCTTTTGCAGCAAAAACTTCCCTCGCAGCACTCCTGACAAAACTGCCATTGACTTCAGCGGAGGTGCCCGTCTCCGGGCAGGCTTTACAGCTGCTGTCACGCAGCAGCGCTACCTTGCAAACCCCACTGTCTCCGGAGTAGAAGAAAAACCGCAAGGGATTACATGAGCGGGTCCTGTCTAGAGCGAGGCGTCCTCTGCTTTTCCTTGGGGCGCTGAGCTGGCGCGGAGCAGACGCTGCCCAGGACAGCGCAGCCCGGCAGCGCCCTGAACCGCCCCGGCGGTGCTGCCGCGCTTCCGACCGCCCGCTGCCCCGCACTGCAGTACAGCAGGAGTGGGGCAAGGGGGACCTTGCTCCTCCGGGGGCAGCTGCCGGCTCAAAGACGTGAAATGCCCTCTCAGAAAGTCCTTCGCTGTCATTGTGGCAAAAGCTTTCCGTCTTCCCCTTTCCCGTTCCCTCCAGCGGCCGCAGTCGGGGAGCCGGGCACCTTCGCCCGGTTCGCTCCGCTAAGGAAAAGCCGCCTGCCGCTGCCTGCGCGCTGCCTGCCCCCGCCCGTGCCGCCCCCGGC
>NW_020450816.1:328653-345366 GCF_003343035.1 Apteryx rowi
CCCTCGGCCCCGCCGCTGCCCCACGGCCTCTGCCGCGCTGCCCTCCCGCACTTGGGGCCCCGCAGCAGCCGCCTCCTCTTTGTTTCTGCCTCTGCCCCGGCCTCTCTGGCACCATCACGAAGCGCGGCAGAAGGCGCCGGGACAGCGCGGCTCCGGGAGGGGGCACGCCGCTTCGGGAGACGGGGAGAACAGCACCGCCGCACCTCGCCCGGGCAGGGAGGGGGTGGCGAGAGCCCCAGACATGTCAGCAGGAAACAAAGGGGCTGGGAACAAATGCTGCCGAGGGACATGTCTTCGAGGGTTTAGCCCTATCCCAGCCCCATGTGCTTTGAATAGTAATCTGCCTTTTCCCGACCACTGTGGAGTTTCATATGACCTGGCCATCTCTGATTTCCTTCTCCTACCAGGATGGCCATCAATTAGTTTTGCCTTTTTGGCTCATATTGTTCAGTTGTTAGTTTGGGTTATTTATTTATTTGTTTGTTTATTTATTTATTTATTAATTACCGCTGTTCTTAATCTATGCTGCTTATATTTTGCAGAGTCTGATGCTGCCTCATAGACTGTTCACTCCCTTATTTGGCAATTTGTCTGTAGTGGGAATCTTTAGATTCGCTTCTCCATAGGGTCTTTTTCCTCCCTAAATGTCTTTGACTGAGAAGCATCAGTCTGGCTTCTGGGTGAGCATATCAGTATTTCCACAAATTCGCATTGTGACCAGGGTCTGAAAGAGAGGGAGAGAGTGTGCTTGCTGCTTTCCATGCAGGATCCCATCGCCAGTAAACAGTGTCCTTCCTTTAGCAGCCTCTATTCAAAAGGGACAAAATGCAACTTTACTGATTTAGGCTTTTGCTTGTGAATAAAGAAGGGCTCCAGTCAAAGTCAGCTCCTGCAGTGTTTGGTATTACCTGTGTTCATTTTAGTTCTGCTGATCTGTGATTAATTTGTTATTGCAACCTTACACTTGGCATTTTAATCACTTACAAAGTGAAAGAACACTCCACTAGGGTTTCTACAGCAACATTTTAACTATGCCATCACATGTGTCCGTTGCACTTGTGTGTGGAGATGAGCGCACACATTGGCCTCTCTTTCTGAGTTTTCTTCTGGGCATATGTATATGCATTAGTTTAGAATCTGTCAGGACTGGCAAGAGTTTAATTCGTTTTTGAAAAATTTAAATATGTACAAGACATTAGCCTGAAAGCAACGCATTATGGCCATTTATAAATTGCCTGAAAATTTGTTGCTGTCATGACAAGTTGGTTGCTTTTATCCTTTAGAAGGACTAGTTAAAACCATGCTCAGCCTAGCTGGTTAAGGCTACCTTCATTGCCTAGTAAACATTTTTTGGCCTCACAATAATAGCAATATTTCATTTTCCCTGACCTAAGCTCTTTCTTCCCCTCTAGCCAGGAAAAGCCAGGGTTCTGCCCATCAGAATGGGAGGAAGATAGTAGATGTATATGATGAATCTTGCAAAACACTTCAGGCAAACCTTTGAGTCTAGTACTTATTCGTGTATTCTGATTTAATAGGAGTGTGTTAATTTGTCTCCTCTAGGTGGGTGGGCCTGCAGAAATCTTCCAGTGAACTTTCTTTGCCTATATAGGGTGGGAAAGTTTGTGTTTGAGATTGCAAAACAGTATTAAGCGGGGGAAGGGAGGGGTGCTGCACAGGGAAAAAGGTTGCGAAGCAACTTGAATTATAAATGAAGCATCCCAAAAAAGTAGTTTTCGTAATGATCCCATCCCCAAGACAGTGTTCAGGTTTGTTCAAATGATGAAGATGTACAGATTAAATCTTGAACATTTTAATTTTTATCATGATTGCTATTTTCTCTGGAATCATATAGGGAGAACAGGTCTCAATTTGTTTTAATAATTGTAATTTAGCTCTCAGTCTGATGATATGAGGTCTGCTAATGCTAAGGGAAATACTAATTTTGGTAGAATTTACAAATTAGGGGCTTAGTCTGGCTTCTATTTAAAATATCAGTAATAGTTTCAGTGTAAGTAGGAAAGGCCCTTTTCCAAAAACACTGAAGCTGATACAGTCTGGTTTTCTCAGGGTTTATGCTCTGTGCCTTGATTGCAGCTTTTTTTGGCTGGACCATTTATGACGTCTCTCCCCAATATGGTTTCTTTGTGTTTGAACTGTATGAGCTCTTGTTGCAGCCTTTCCTTAGGCTGTAGCACCTACAGTTGCCGTATATAGTCACTCCCATCTGCCTGGTTACCTTCTCTTATTAAACTTGCAAGAAGCTCATTATCTCTGTGACTTCTGCTTCTGTCACATTTGTCATAATCAGGAAACAGATTCAAAAGTTACTGAGAAGAGCAAAGACAAAACAACAGTTACATGGACAGACAGAGCAAGTTTGAGAACCTCGATCCTTTTGGACATCATACTTAAAGTAACAAAAATAATTAAGTGTGTCTAAAATGAAACTGCATTATGCTTTAAGGATGGACTCTATCGTCATTTTTATAAATGATTCTAAAAAGAAGAAATAAAGGCTTTTTACTCTGATATAACTAAGATCCTCTTAAAAACATGCCAAATATGAGGCATTTGTAGTGCATTTGGTTTCCTTAAAAAGTTTTGGCTCTTCTGTATAAACCTGATGAGAACTCATTCACAGATTGAATTAAAAGAAAAAAGGAATGAAAAATTATGTTTTTTGAATTAGGAAAATAAGCAAGCAGATCTTTGTAAACCTCAAAAGGTCTCAATGGATCTGGGCACTAAGTACACTTTTAATCCTGAAATTATAGTAATTTCAGAAAAAAAGATAGCATTTTCAGAAAAAAATGTCACAAAGTGTTGAGAAAATAATAAACCTTTGAAAACTGTACTAGTTATATTACTTCATGTTATAACTGAACATGAGCTTAATATTTCGATTGTACTTACTATGCACAGAGGTAGTCCCTGTTAGTAGCAGTCTCACGGAAGTCAAGGAAACAATGCTCATGGCCAAAGTCAGCAAATCTGTGCTGCACATCTAAAAACTTCTGTGGGATTACTTGTAGGAAATCAATTGCTAGAATGGGTTTTAATTTGTGCACAATTCCACAGGGCTGGCTGTTTTTTCCTCTCCTAATATTCAACATCCCAAATACCAAATTGTTGATAAAGCAAGGAATAATAATTCATATGCATGAACTGTATAATCAAAAACATTGCTGTACTTTTTGTATAGAATCCTCAGGTTACCTGAGAAATTATGGAAATATTAGAAAATACTCCCATAATTCAGCAACAGCATGGGTTTTTTACATATGCAAATTATAAAAGTAAACTTGCACAAAAGCTTCTTTCTCCCTAATAGCTTCCCTAAAAGCACCCTACCTTTAGTCCACCTTTAGTTCTTTCTTATCACTGATTCTGATTTTGCATGGATTAGATGAGGGTACAGGTTAGCAAAGGACTAATTTTCAATGAATGTTTCTTGTAAACAGATGAAAGTATCTGATGTGTGGGTTATACATGCAAAAATGCAGTAGTCCTCCTGCATTTGGCAAACATTTAATACCAAGCATTTAAATTTCAGCTGGGGAGTCAGCCAAATTCTACTCCTATTTAAATCAATAGCAAAACACACTGATTAGCCGCTTCCTGTGTTCAGTAAAGCTGCATACCTTTATTTTAGAGTGGCTCATACAGTATGCTCTCAGCACAGATTGTAGAAAAGCTGAGCACTTCCAGCTCTCAGTGGAGTTCAGTTAGAATACTATTGACAAGTGAAGACCTGAGTCAGTTGCAGCTTATTGCCACTGATACCCCTAAACCAAATCCCTCTGGTGTTCCCTCCTGACCTGGTTAGAGTCAAACAAGCAATCTAGATGTGAAAGACGAGAGCAAGCATTGACTTCAGGCAATGCAGAGGAAAGCTCAGTACCAATATATGAGAAATTCCCCCAGGAAATAAATACAGGTATGAAGCAGAGAGAATGTAACCAAACAGCCAGACACAACACATTGGACTGAAATGATTTGCGGAATATCTCCCTAATAATTTCTTGTTATTAGTTTTTCACATAATCAAGTATGCTGGGGCCAATAGATCAGCCACTGGAATCAATGGAAGAACATGTGCATGTGACTTGGTGGGCACTGAGTGACATCAAATAGCTCCAGACAGGGTTTGAATCAGGATTAGAAGTCGAGGAAGCAAGACTTCACACAAAGGAGTTTTCCATGTTGAAAATAGGGCACAATATGGGTGCCGTAATGAGTCAACATTTTTAGGATATAAGTCAGCGCTCTTGTAAAATAATTTTATTCATTAAACTCATTCTTTTCAAAAAACAGAGGCAGCAGAAATTTGAAATCCTGCCAAGTCTGAGTCACAATTAACTTGGGTTCAGGCTTATATGGAAGAGAATAGGCCTTTTGTATGTAATTATATATAAGCTCTATAGGGTGACCCTGCATTACACAGGATGTAACTGAACAGCCTGTAATCGATGAGGTTTCCATTACCACATAACACAGTGTGCGCTGTAATGAGATCACAGAAGAACCTTTCTTAAAGTGTTAAGTATTTTCTTGTACAACAAGCTAAATTCATATTACAAGGCAATAAGAAACTTGACTTCCTTGAACCATTTAGTAGTATATATGTACCTATAACTGGCTTATACAAACGTGCACGAAATAATTCCATTTAAAATTGAAAGGTAAATTGAATCATGCAGAACTAGTGAATAATTTTTGTTTAATATGCTGAGTGAAAAAAATTGCTATTTCAACTGAGATAATTTTAACCTATCCAAAGTAACTATATATCATTTTAAAAGTATTACATTTTTGCACAGAAAAAAATGGATATTTGAATAACTGAATGAAACATGAAGATAATTCTGTTTGAAAAATGTTTTTAAAACAGAAAAAAATACACTCATTAGAAGTTATACAGAGAGAGAACACATAGTGGCATTTGAAAAGGAAAAAAAAAAAAGACTATCAAATAGAGTTTTTAATTTGCTCCATGTGTTTTACAGCCTACTTGAATATAAAGGCACATTTGGAAAGTAACGTGCAAATGCAACTGCATTCAATAAAGGCTCTAATTTTACAAAAATGTATACTCATTCTCCAATACATGCATATCTACCTACTGTGATGTCTCCATGTGTAATGTAGATTTCAAGAGTACCATGTGTAAAATTTCAGATGACTGGAGCCATAATTTGTTTGTGCCGTTGCCACTGTTTCAGCCACACACAGGAACATCAGACTAATACAGCATACAATCCTGTACATGTCGTTGCAGTGTGACGGTGTTTGAGGCTATGTTTTGTACTGTTTTCAGGAACAACTTCCAAGCGCGCCTTTATGTTCCTCTCCCAGGAGAGCCACGTGGCAGATCTCAGGTGTGCAACGGTGGGTGAGCGGGCAGTGCGACACAGGTGCGATGTCAGGAGTGCGCCAACATGACCATGCAGATAGAGCAGAGAGCATGTGTATACAAGCTTTATTTCCTTATGCTTAGAGTAAGAGGTAAATACGGCATCGCATGTGCTGCAGGCTGTTAAGTAGGTGAAAGGTGAGTTTGTGTGGCCATTCTATAAATAAGCATATTTAAAGGGCAAGAATATGCCAAGGCGGATATTGTGAAGAAACAGAATGGAAAATGGCACTTTTTAAACAAATAGTCTTAACAAATATTTGCTAAGAAATGGGACATTAATTTGTTCCCTAGCATGCCTACCTGGGGTGTATGTGATTTTTTGGTACTTAGGTCAGTGAATCTGTCCTTTAAAGGAAGCTCTGCAAGTGATTTATTCTGTGCTTGTGCTGGAGAAACAACCCACTCCAAAAGACAAAGATCAATGGGCAGGATACACCTTTGTTAAAATATTTAACATTTGTTAAAATGTTTAACATCTTGGTTTAGATCCAAGACAGATAAGGTGAAAAAAACCCTCTTGATGTCTTCGCTGTCATAAGACATACATTTTGGACTCTTTTTCATGTAGAAAGTGGCCCTTACAAATCAGTTGATGTTAGGTTAGCCTGCCACAGAACAGGATGAAGCCTTATTTATTCAAAACATCCACTGTCCATGAGGACAACTGGTTCACAGAGCTGAGACATATGACCTTCTACAATTTCCTCTGACATTCATGGTGTAGAAGGTTCCCTGGGGTAAACAATGGCTTATAAATGTAGTTGTTTAAATAAGTTCTTCTCTTACAAGTAATCCAGGTAGTCTTATTCCAATTATTTCTGTCTGGAATGATAGCAGATGTCTTCTCTTTGTTCAGAGTTAATCTTTTGAAAACATTCCTTAATAATATCTATTTCAGAATATTGCACTTCATTGTTGTGAAGTGTAAGTGCCCATGCAATGAAAACCACACACCATAGAAAGGTAAGTCAAGCAGGGTTGGTTTGTGGTTTCATCTTCCATCTAGGCCAAATGTCAGCTCCCCATTAGCAGCCATGGAATTTAGGCATTTCTTATATTTCCTGCAGGAATTTGTCAATATCCTGCGGGAAATCCAACAGCAGTTTATATACAAAATGTAAATAAAACTTTTTTCTTCTCCAGAGTCTCAGAGGGATGCAGGAATTACTTTAGCACTAATCCGGAGTCAGCTACATGCAATGACTCTTCAAGTATTTGATTTATCTTCATTGTATCATATGATTCTGGTACTGGGAATGAGAAGGTATAAAGCGAGTCAGAGCTGTATTTTTATAGTTATTCATAATCTTAGCATATGTCTATATTTTAATAAATTATTAATGATATACAATTATTAAAATATATCTATAGCTTATTAAATTAAAACATGTAAAATAAACATAAAAAGGGAAAAATTATAAATACCTTTTGAAGCAGGAATAATTTTGTCAAAGGAGCCATATTTAGTCTCCTACAGAGTCTGAATTTCTAGATGTTTTCAATCTTGAAAAGCAACAGGCACTTCAGATTAGCACAAGCCTTACCATGAGGACATTTGGTCTGCAAATTGGAATGCAAAGCAAGACATGCTGTTTTTTCCATCTTTCCCCTCCTGTATGCCCATATAGCTAAAATTTGGCACTTATGCTTTATTTATTTAACAGAAAAATATTTTGGAGGGTAAATAATCATTTTAAATAAAAAAAATCTCTTTTATACATCTGTAATTTCTCTATACGCTGCTGAACTGTGCTCTTAAAAATATAATTTACTAGATTTGATTTTTTAAGACTCCATAAAATGTCCCAGTAAGATAAATATATTGCTATATATTTCAAATGATTTACTTATTAACATTTTTCAATACACATTTTCCTAACAGGGCACAAAAGAATCAAATATAATTCCCTCCCACTTACTGATATTTAAATTTGGTCTTGTGTCCGTCTCCAAATGCCGGAATAATTCACAATTTAAAGAATTTCACATATTTCCAAAAGTCTATTTTACATCTATTCTTTTTAGTCAGTACACAGAAAATCTTTTTAAAAGATTTCACCATTGTACACAACTTGAGAAGTTCATTGTATATCAACTTGAAAACAATTAGTCTCCCAAAGCTAGAATGAAAAGAAAGCAGGATTTTGCCAGTTCTTATTTTCAATGACCATTCTCTTTCTATCAGCTTTAAAAAGAGAGTCTTGCACTACTTCCAGTATTGTGGCAACATTCATATGTCCCTTCTGCTAGGTGCTGCACACACTGACTCCCCACTGAAGCTGATGTCTGGTCAGCACTGGCAAATTTTAGTCCTGCATATTTTTATGCTTACTTTCTTAAATATGTAACAACTTCAGTTTGCTAGATAATACAAGTAAAATTTAAAATGCATATTTATTTTTTCAGGAAAGAAACTATGACAGCTGCATCCCCTTATCATTAGTAATAGTTTTGGATAAGAATATCATTATTTCTTCACAGGAACACATTTTCTTATAGTTGATGGAGGGAACGCTGAAAAACATTTTAAACTTAATTTAAGGAGGTTGAGATTTATAGTTAACTGAAAAAAATAAATGCTGCGCTACCAAGAAGCAATTTTAGAAATGGTAATTCTCACCTCACAAAGGTACCGAAGGAGCACTCAGACAGAACTAATCAGCACAGGTTCAAAATACATGATCTTTCTATATCCTCTTCTGATTTTGTATTTGGAAGCACTAGGACTAATTTTTAAATATTTTTTTGTTTTACTTGTGATTTCAATTAGTTGAGTTTCACTGTTAAGAAGTGGAGTGTGTTGTTGAGTGTTTATGACCCAAGTCCTGTTTGCCTTATTTGTTAATAATCTCATCAAAATCAGTGAGTCTTCTCATGTTAGTGAATAAGTTTTGTGCGTTATGAATACAAGCATTACTTTGCCCATATTCTTTCCCATTTTATTAAATACTAATCTCTGTAGTCCCTAGTTTGATTTCACAAGTATATACAGAGCTGGAGCAACCATATCATATTGACTAGTATATTTAAAGGGATGCATAAAGATGTGCTTGATATTTATGCCTCCTTTTGATATTTTTAGTTGAAATTCTCAAATGTAACTACATAAGCTTTAAAATAAATAAGGTGAGGATATCATGCACAAGTGGGAGGAGAAACTGTACAATATGGGATGAGACCTGACCTTGCACTACTGAACTTTGCCCCTTGTAGTCAGAACAATACTGGCATTGTGCAGGCCGCCATAGACTTTTGCACTTGGATTGCCTTCATTACCACAGAATGTGGAAAACGTCTGGCAGGAGCTTTGCAAAGAACAGGGAGAGAGGGCAGTGAAGAAAGGGGGGCAAAGAAGGGAAGATCCACTGCTGTAACGATTGGCAAAACAAACTGCTTTCTTATTATCTTCACTGTTGGCTTAATTATCCTTTACTCCTTCTTGACTTCTGATTGATCTCCCTTTCTTATCTCTCCTCTGAACCCTCTTGCCCCATCATGATACTTTCCCCATTGCTATTTTTGGTAATCTAATGGCAACATGAATTACTCATTCCAATTTACTATTTTTGTATTCTAGTCATCTTGGCTGGGATAATAATTAATCAACTAAAAAGTAAAAAAAAAGGAAAATTAAACCCATTGGATTATGGAAAGCCATGGATTTTTGTATTCAGAGTGATACAAAAGATATATAGAGACTTTTCATGTTTTTAAATTGATCAGCTCAGTCCATCATTTACTTATGAGAATAAAATAAACACTATATTACTGTGGACACTACCTTTTGTAGATTAGACTTCTAAACATTGTTATTTTTAATGTTCTCTAATACATTCTCATAGTGTGTAACTAAATCCTAGTAGACTGATTCCACAGGTTACATTAATTAAAGCATTGATAAGTTTGATGATAGTTGTAAAATCACAAAACCTCGGATTGTTTTTATTATGATAATTGCCCTATTTTGGAAAAAGGTCTCAGAGTTTTGCTGTCAGTTTGAACAGAACCTTCGTTTGGCCCTAAGAAATCAAATAAGTAACCTCTGTTTGGAGCTGTACGAGGTGGAGTTGCAATTTGGATCACGAGTAGTCCATGTTTGTGCTTTTTTTTTCTGTATACATAGGTTTTCCTTTCTGAAGCTAATTTCCCAGAACCCAAGAAAAGTAAAAAGCAACATAACAGCTCTGGAAAACATGTAAGTAAATGAAACACTGGGAAAGAATTTAAACAACAAATTCAGGAATATGTTTTTAAATGTTCTGCACAAATAATATGCTGATGCAAAATGCTCCATCATAATCAGTTATGGAGGTATCCATAACTGAGATATTATGGAGGATATTGAAAACAAATTTAAAATGGAAAAGTACTGAGTATATGAGGTACTGGATAAGGACGGGTTTTCTGGAGTGCAAAGACTTTAGTCACATAAGATTTTCAGTATACAAAGCTACTATGCATTGTAATATGCTGTATAGTAGGTTTAGCTATTAACTTTTATTGCAATTTAGTAAAAACAAAACAACTCTGAAAAAAAGTAATGGTAGTATATTCACATAAAATGTGCACAAATACAGTATTTTAAACATGAAAATGTATAGGATTGTTCTGTAATCATGACAGGACACAGTTTTTGCCGGTAGGATAAAACTGGCAGTATAATTTTAATGTCTTGTGTGAGGAACAGAGGGAGAAAGCAGAAGAATGATACATGAAATGTTTTCTCATCTCAGTGCTGATGGAGTTAAGTCTGAGAGTCAGTGAACACTGAGGTGTATAGAAATATGCTTCTTTGTTATTCAAAGCATAACAAATTCACACTTCTTTAACACTCTGAATTATAATAACAAAGCCAGCAGATGTCATGTAATTAGGTTTATACTGCCCTTGAGGGGAATGGAACCTATTCTGCTCAGTGTTACGACAAATAACTCCATTGAAGTTCCTATAGTTACTCAAGATTTGCTCTTGCCTCACTAAAGGCTAATTTTGGGGCAGTGTTTTTAAAATGAGAAGGCAATAAATACAGGTCTAGATGCAATACAACATCCATCTGGTTGCAACACAAAGCAGCACTTCCTCCCCTCTTCACATTATAGTTTTTGAGGCATATATACAGCTATTTCAGTTAAAATGCTAGTTGTATTTTAACACAGTCTCTGAACACGGTGGGGAGCCAGTAATGCTTCATCTCCAACTGACATGGACTTGGGGGCTCAGGAGGCGTTTTTAGTTAAGATTTTCTCACCAATTTAAAAGGAGACTTGTGAATTAATTGCCATAATTCACTAAATTTGTCAAAAGAAATAATGTGTTAATCTATTTATTAAAATATGGATGTAACTGTTGGCAAGCTATGTGGATGACTATAGTGTGTAAGGTAGCATCTTTTTGGAATCACATATGCCTAGCACTTAAATCTTCACAGTGAGACCAAGATACCAGTCATTATAGTTACAATTAAAATACAATATACTACTGTGATGAAGATGAGTTAGGGGCAGATTGTGCTAACTTTATTCATATTTAATAGTATTGTACTCTATTCTGGATGAATAGTCCCAATTACTTCAATGGAACTCTTAACAGAGGAAAGGATCATGTGAGCTGGGACCTTACAGTAACCAACTATGTGTGTCCTAACGAGCATTACAGTGCTCCGACTCTCCAGGAATTATAGAGCAAATTCTTTTCTGAGTTTCACTGCTGCATATGGTTTACTTAGAGCATATGGGCAAGTCACTATTTAGTTTCTGGAATGGGTAGCAAAGAAAGGAGGTAGCAAAAAAAAATTTTACTTTTTTTTTTTTCCCAAATAAAAAGGCCATATCCTACCTTTTGGTATGGAAATGAAGACAAGGGAAAGAAGGGAGTATGGAGTTTCTTTCTGTCACACAAGAAGATTAGAATAAAAGGTTTATCTGGTTACTGCATGAGCAAAATCATATTTTATAAAAGTTAGCATACAGAGCTTCAGTGGCACAGTGATAAACCTACATATAGTTAACATTAAAAGAGCACTCAGCAGAAATTGCTAGCTGGAAAATCCCTGTAGTCCTGTGCAAGAAGGAAAAAAAAGTCTGCTCCATTGTACTGCTTTCAGAATAACTTATTTTTCATTTTAGTTATAGTGGTAAAAATGAAACAGGAGGGTTTTAATTTATTTATTTATTCCACTTTATTAATTAATATTTATTCCACTATTTATTAATTTATTTAAAAATTAAAATAAGTAATTTTAAGTGAAACAATTTCATTTTCAAAGTAAAACAAAAAACAACTGTATTAATAATCTGAAATGGATTTGTACATAGGATGTCTTGAGTTAAAAATATATTCTATATTTTTAGTAATTTGTGAAATTTTTAGAATGAAATATCTTGATTGGAGGAATTTATAAAAATGAGGATCATTTTCATTCCTAGCAATTTGGCAAGTTCAATTCAAGTTCTTAAAATACTCACTTGACCCACCCACATTTTTCAGCAAAGTTCAAAAAGCTTCAAAAGCTTCTCTACTTTTTGAGAAACTGCTCCAAATACTACTACACTACTACTGCTACTCCAATAGTGCTGTTCTTCTGGCAGTGCTGGACACAGCTTGAAGAAGCCAGAACAATATTTTCATCAGAGTATTTAAGAAACTACATGATTTATTCCAAGTAGAGAACTTAGAAATATTTTTATACTTTTTAAACATTTGTGTGTAAACTACTTACTCTCGCTGACAAAGTGGAATAAAATACACCATCATGCAAAAGCAAAGACATGAAATGATCTCTTTTGAAATTCATTTCTAAAGTCCTCTCCAAATTAGTAAGGAGGCTGTGATCAGTTAGTCCAGTAGCACCAGCTCTCATGCTGTGACCAACATGCAACATCAAGGCTTCATGTCCATTGCAAAGGATCGCTGCAATACTGGATCAAATGGCAGCCAAATTTGTTCTGCAGGAAGTGTGAAAACACAGCACATGGCTGTCAAATTATCCAAACCATATAATACTGTGTTTATGAAGACTCTATTTTGGCTGTATGTTGGCTTACTGAGGACAAACAGTACTGGGCCTAATATAAACTCTGCCAGGACTAAGATACTTCTACAAGATTTTTAAACAAAATTCAAACTACTACGGTGAGTATGTATAGATTCATGCTTGTACTTTTGCAATATGTACATTAAATCAGATTTGCCCTCTTATAGAGATACAGCCTAAAGGCAGAGGTAGAAAAGCACACACAGCCACAGCGAATGGGTGTTGTAGATACTATCTGTTATTCAAAATGGGCCCCCAAAATGAGGTTCCTAACTTTTAAAGGTATTTTTAGAGGTCTATGTACTTGACTAAAAGCATGAGAAAAGAGACATGCGATAGGTAGTGCCTTTGATTTGTTCATTGTTTCCATTTTCTATTTGTCTGATTTGAGTTAAAAGGCAAAATTCTCTTTATTTCATCCATTTGGTCCATTCGATGTTCTTAATTTAGTAATTTATAGAGCATCTAATTGGGAATAATTTAGTTTGAGTTTTGCAATGGGAAGAATAATTAAGGTGAGAGAACAGTGAGATTAAGCAGCTTGGGCCTAATTCTCCATAACTTTTAAGGTCATTTGTACTGACACATAATAAGCTAGAAGTTTTTGCTAAATGAAGTAGATTAGACTTGAATATATGGCAATATAACACAAGTCCCAAATGGCTGTGAACATCTACCGTTATTTGGTTGTGTTTTATTGCTATTTTGTAATGGTATAAATCGTTAAACAAAGTGAAACAGAAAGTCTGCTTATTGTATTTGGAGACAACTATTTGAAGCTGGAAGTAGATATAAGTATGCCGGAGGACATGATTAGAATTCAAAATTATCTTAACAATAGAAATGATTAGAAATAATGGAACACAGATCAATAAGGGGAAGTGAAAGGTGATTTACTCAGGCAGGAATAATCAGTTAAACAGAAACAGGATGAGAAAACAATTGGCTAGATAAATCTGAGGAAAAAATCAGGATAATGGATCAGAGGTGAATGCAATTTAACAAAGTCATCAGTTGCAAAAAAAGAGAAAAACTGCACTGAGATCCATAAACTGGTCTGTAGCCTGCAACACATACTAAATAATGTTTGTATTTCACACAGCATTAGTAAGGCTTCATCTGCAGCTGAATGCCTAGTTTGGGGAACTGCCATTCAAGAAAGATTTGACTCAATTAAACGTGATTCCAGGAGGGAGAAGGATCACAATCTTAGCCTATAGAGCAGCAGAGTGAGAAGAAATGTGACAGAGGTTTTCTAGGACATAAAGGACTGTTGCACAGAGGATACAAATAAACTTCTGCATGTCGTGGTGAGCTGTATGAAATGCATTTCTCTTGCTGTCCATATGAAGTAATGATTATAAATTGCAGCAATAAATATTTAGACTGGACACTAGGAAAAAATCTAAATGTAAGAACCAAGAAACTCTGGTGTGGATTCCCTGGGGAGGCTGATGCATTTCCAGCACTGCATGTTTGTAGGTTTGACAAACATGTCAGGGTTGATATCAGTAAAGCAAATCTTGGCTTTGGATATGAGAATGGATTAGATGAGCTCTAGAGTTCTCTTGGTTTTGATATTT
Organism: Apteryx rowi; assembly: GCF_003343035.1. Taxonomy (NCBI): domain Eukaryota; kingdom Metazoa; phylum Chordata; class Aves; order Apterygiformes; family Apterygidae; genus Apteryx; species Apteryx rowi. Next base: position 342,689 of record NW_020450816.1, read on the forward strand.
CCATGATAAGGTGCAAGGCCACAGAAAATCATGATGTAAATAAAATACTCCAATATCAGTGATCAAACCCAAATCCATAGATTGGATTATGGCATGGTATATACATATGTATAGCTCTTCACTCCAGACTGGCAGAATTTGGCCTGATATTTATCCTAACAGAAAATAACTGACCCCAGATTGCATGTAAGGCTCAGACTGCCAAAACCACAGCAAACAGAGAAGAAAGGGAAGGAGCATTTTGCAAAAATACTTTTTATTTTGAAACAGTGTATGTATATAGCATAACATCTTTCATAGCCATTAGTGTTTGTTAAGATTAGCTTGTCTTAGCAACCAGTTCTAAAAACAGAGCGCAGGCTCGCACAAACCTCTTCATTGTATCACATCCAGGAGGAAGTGATTTTTTTTACTGTGCAGGGACTTCTACTGTATTCATTACAGCCAACAGTAGCAAAGAAGCATACAGTAGTTTGAGATAGATAGCATTTCTTTTTCCATAACATTTCTGTAGATAGGATAGTATAAGTAATAATGTACACCCTAAGGAGATAATGAATCATCTGTTGGTATTTTGAGTTTTGAACATTTAAAAGCCCCATCATGTTGCTGATGTTCTATCACTAAGAAATGTCAATAGTTTAGTGTTTTCCTTCCGCGTGACTGTGCATTGCTCTAATCTCCTTGTCTTCATCTGTCTTTCTCAGTTTTAGTTTTGACCTGCATATTTTGTTGAAATATATACCATATAATAAAGAGAATAACAGTTTGTATTACAAAACTGTAGGATGGTATCTGGCACTAAGATACCAGTGGAGGAACACATATGTTTTGTATGATAGAGAACTAAATGTCACTGTTCAGCATTTCTTGTGCACATGTTTGGGTCTGACAATTATAGGAAAGATCGGTCTATTTCAGGAAAGCAAAAATTAACATTAATTAGACATGCTGAGATAATTTATAATGCTTCTTTATTTTTTCTTAAGTTTGTCTTACTGAGATACTAAGAACAAGTTTATTGCATATGACTTTTGAATCAAGACTGTGTGCCCCTGTGGGTCTTCATTCTTGTTTTAATACAAATTGCTGATGGAATAAAAATCAGCATATGATATAAATTATACACATTTAAAGACAGTCAGTAGAAGATGAGAAGGGGAAAGGGAAGGAGCAGGAAAAGAGACCAAAAATCAGAGAAGAAATACCTTAAAAATTTTGCAAAACTACCTCAATCTAGAACTCTCTAAACTGTTGGAATAGTGGAAGCAGAAGACAAAGGTCAAGGTAGAAAAAAACACATTGGGTAAGAAAACGTGATAAATTGCAGTTGGCCATAATGGACTTACTAGGGAGAGAAGTGTAGAAGAGTCATATTCTGACCCCAAAACAGAATGACAGAGAAACTGTTAGATGTAAAAATATGACAAAAACTCAACATATTGCAGTAAACGGTCACAGCTGTGAAACATCTTAGAGAATAAATCTTGCAGGAAAGACCTCTCCAAAGATTTTGCACAGTTGTTTGCCTGGAGGAAGTGATGAAACTTATATTAAAATGGTTGAGTGAAAACTAATTTAACATCTACATTTGAACAGAGGCAAGTATGCTGCCCAATGACTCCTGAGAAGCCTAGAAACCAGATTTCCATCAATGGAGATGTTACGGTTCAGAATCAGTTTGTCTATATGTTAGAGTTAGCTTGTTTCCCCTTAGATGTTGGGCATCACGCAAGAATTCGTAACTAAGAGATTTACAGTGCACCCATTGCAAGAAGCCAAATGTGTATTAATATGGGAAATCACCTCAATCACAATGATGCTCTCAATCCATAGTTTTAGCAGTTATAAAGAAATTAAAGTTTTTTATTATTATTCCCTTCGATATTTTTCCTAAAATTTTTTTTCCTGATTAATTCCTTTTCAGCCTCCCTGTGGCAGTGCAGCACGCTCATGCTTTTGAAGTGATCATGTTCTGTTTGGAAGACTGATGCTTTGCTGCTGATGGTGACATGCTATTACCTCAGGTTAGACTAGAAAAACATTTAATCCCATTTCTTCTGAAATTATCAAAATAATGCTAATAATTGCCCTCGTAAGGATGTTATTGAGAAGTAAGCAGCACAGTAGTGTTTCCCCTGAGGGAAATATACAGTCAGTCACCTAGCGGGAACTTCTAAGCAAACATTTGTGAGGATCAAATAACCCCTCAGAATCGACTTGAGGAAAAGCAAGTGGAGACATGCGATGGTATTTAATTACTCCATGATGTGATTATGCATATCCAGTTTTCAAGTAGGTTTATTATTTCAAGTTTCCTCAACGTTTTCTTGACGATTATATTCGACCATCATATTTCTCCTCTTGGTTTCTGAACACAGCAAACTCTTACTGACAGAAACGCTGTTTCTCACACACTGCGCACACGACTCACACTTCCCCAGTAGACACAATCCTTGGGAGATCTCAAAGAGTGGTTTACGGGATACTTCTGCAAAACGTTACTTGCGCCTTACGCAGGACTGTGCAGATGGCTGGTCAGTGCTGACGGCCGCTACGAATGCGGAATATTTTTAAAACCGTTTTTTAAATCCCACAGCGGGATTCACCCAAAACACGCTAAGGCACACGCACCCGGCCTGAGGCGCTGCGCCAGCGGCGCTCTGCGCGCCCGCCCT
>NW_020450816.1:345741-429483 GCF_003343035.1 Apteryx rowi
GTGCCGTTAACGGTAGCGGCGCGGCCGTTGGGGGGAGGGGGGCGCCCCTGGACTGCGTGAGCTGCAGGGCCCCGCGGCTGGTGGCCGCTAAGGCGACACAGAGGTCGCTGCCCTCGGCCCGGGAGCGGGGCGCCAGCCCCAGCCCCAGGTGCGGGCGGTTTGTGCGAGCCGCCAGCGCAGGTGGGAGAGCTTATGTGGTATCTGCGGGAGGAGGAGCAGGGGGGCTCGCTGCCGGGGAGCTAAGGCACCCCGCAGCAGCGCTAGGCTGGTAGAAAAGTATTTCCAGTCTAGGAAGTGGCGCTTTGTGAGTTGGTTTGCTTTTGTTTTTGTTTGTTTTTAACAAGTGATGATTTTGGCTTGGACTTATTTTGCTTTTCCTTCAGTTAGGAGCTGAAAACGCAGACAGTATTGGTGCTGTGTTGAACAGTAAAGATGACCAGCGGGAAATTGCTGAAACAAGAGAAACATGCAGGTCTGTATTGGTGTGCAGTTTCCGTTAGAAATTAGTTTTTATTACTAGTAATAAAAGCCTTTAAAAGAGGAAGAGAATGAGATTGCTTTTTCAAAAGGAAAAGTAAAATTGTGCAGTTTATGTGAAAACATGCTATTTAGTGAAAGGAAATGCTTTAGCCACTCACATCTGAACTTAGGATGAGTAGGGTTTTGTCAGTAACTTCCAAGAACAGTTTGGAAATATGAGGCTTGGGGAAATCAAGGCCAGCTCTTACTTGCTTTGTTAAAAAGTTACTGTGGTGCAAAACAGAGCTGTGAATTTAGGGTATGCTGTCTGCTTTGTCCTAGAGCCTTTATAACCTTTGCTAAAAGCAATTTCAGGGTACTTCACTCTGGTTCAAAAGTTCTTATACAACAGTAGAAACATCCAGTTGGAAAAACAGCACAAAGTTGCTAGTTTAATTTTAAAGTAACTCTGGATAGATACTGCTTCAATTAAAATAAGCTGTACCTTTTAGAACAGAAAAATGAAGTGAGATAACTTTTCAGGAGCCTTATCCTTGGGAAGGTGTGCTTGTCTCTAATATGCTGAGAGAGAAACAACTTATATGAGAAGCTTCAAAATAATTTCATACTACTTTGATAGAAACATGCGGTCAAGGCAGATAATCAGAGCCATTTCTGAAACATTCTCTCCTCTCTGTAGAGACAAAAACTGCTTTATATGAGGAATTCTTTCTATGTTTATAGGGCTTCTTATGATACATCTGCACCAAATGCAAAACGCAAATATCCAGATGAGGGAGAAGCTGATGAAGAAGAGATTGAAGAATATAAGGTAAGAAAAAAGGAAGAAGTTTGTGACTTTATTTCTGTTAGTGTTCATGCGCTACTGAGGGACATACTTTAAAGCATCTGGATTAGGAAAAACATACACACACTCACACACGCACCTGTGTGTGGCGTGTACATCTGTATCTAATGTATATGGATAGTTTAAAATCTTCCTTGATGTCCTCCCCTGCAAAGATCTGAGAGAGCTGGAATGGACTCCTAGTGGTTCCCTTTGGATGTGTCCTAGTGGTTCCCTTTGGATGTGTCCTAGTGGTTCCCTTTGGATGTGTCCTAGTGGTTCCCTTTGGATGTGGCTTAGGTGCGCTGGATTCTGTGTTCACCAGAACCCAATATTTGGAAGCCTGATTTGCTTGTAGTGCCTTGGAGAAAGTAGGTTAAAGCATTAGTGCCCAGGAGCATGCTTGTGTGCTGTTGCTGCTTGTCTTGTGTGGGATAAAGTGGTAAAGTGTGTATGTGCTTGGGAACACAAAAAAAATCTTGACCGGGGTTTCTTCATATCAGAAGAAAGGCTTGCATTTGGAAAGTGGCAGGCCACAGGATGAGGTATGGCAAAGTTGAGGATATCTTCCAGTTTCCCTGTTAAGTGCAAGGATGCACTTTAGTTGTCAAAGCATGTGACTCTTGTCATTGACATGTTCTCCATTAACTTGGAACTTACCCTGAGGTAGGCTGTAATGGCTTAGAAGTGGCCAGACTCTTACTGTATTGTTGAAATTGAAATATATATTAATAATATAAATCTTGCATCAACTTCAATCAAGCAGATGAATAGATAGAAGAAACTTGAAACCCACAAGTAGAACGGCTGTAGTAGATTTATCGGCTGTTTTCTGTAGATCCTGCTAATGCCCTGTTGACAAGGAGGTAAGGACTTAAAAAGTCGCACAGTATTTACTATTTATGTAGTCTTTTCATTAGTACTTTGAGCCAGTTTAAGTTTAGTCTTGTAATACGAACTGGTTTAAAAATCTGGTTCCTTATGATACTAAGCCTACTTGGATTTAGTTTTCTTTAATATGCCTTAGAAAAAGTAATAATAGACTTAGCTGTTGGTGTTACAGACAAATATTACCAATTTGTCAGGCATTAGTTTTGTTAGGAAAATTAGAGGTCAATATTTTGACGTAAAGTGAGTTGTGTCTCTCTAAAACCCTGATTTGCAGTATTGGTTCTAGGTGATGTTCTTGATTAATCTCTCTGTAGTGGTTTAAAAATTTTTCTGTGCCGCTGTGCAAATGAATATTTTCTCAAACTGCTCTAGCTGGAGCCTGAGTGTCTAGCAGTAACTGCTGGTAAAGACGGGTTAGTGTGAAGACATAAGATAGCAGTTACTGAGGTGCAGTGTGATGCTGTGAGTTCTGCAGGGGTAGAGTGCGTGAATGTGAGTGTGAAACCTTCAGACAAATGCAGTTGGAGATCTTGGAGGATTTGTGTCAGTTCCAAGTGTTCCAAATGGAGAGCAAAGTGAGCTGATGACACCTAAATGCCTTATTTTGATATTTTGAGAGAAGTCTGAAGGGTGAGGTTGCCTATTTCATTACATAGGGGAAGTCTGAGAGCAGTTTCTCAGAAGATGAGGTGCAGTAATCTTCTCTGCCATCTAGGGACTTCTGATGTGAATTTTTTTTTTTTTTTTTAAGGGTAGAATAAGTGTATAGTTATAGTGAGGATTCTCAGTAAATATCAGGTTGACATGACAATAAAGGACAATTTATTAGGGGAGAGAGTGTTTTTTCTTAGTGAAAGGTCAAAATTTTTTGTATCTTTGAACAGAAATCAAAATCTTCACTGCTACAAGTAGATAGAAAAAAAAATCTGATGACCTGAGTTGGCCCAAGTTCTGTTGACTCTTGTCTGTAGGACTCAGACACTTTCTTGTGTCTTGATTATTTAAAAAAATTACTCCATTTAAGGAGTTAATCTTAACATCATCTGTTTTTAGCTTGTTGCATCTGAAATGCTGTGTATGTAACGTCTCCCTGTTAATTGCTAGGCTGCATTAGAAGTGTTTTTCTGAGACCTAAAAAAACCTCTGAACTTGCAATCAACTTTTGTATTTGACAAAGGAAAGGGCATGAGATAGAGCTGTTAAATGAGGAGAAGGGATATTCTTTGCTGTATAATCCCTGGTATTAAGAAATTCTTTGCATCTCATTTTATAATATTGTCAGTTTGATGTTCATGGTATATTTTTATCAGTGTTAACTATCTGAGAAAATGAAATATGGTATCCTTTTTAGAAAGAGGAAAGGGAAGGACTCCTTATTTATACTCCTTCATTTTTCATTTAAAAACTATTATTTTTTCTGCTAAATACCTTGAGTAGGGCTATTTCCATATTAAAAGAAAGAGTGACATGAAGGAGAGATTCTCTCCTTCCCCTCCCGCCCATTTCCCTCCTTGAGCTCTGTGTTGAACGTTCTGCGTATATTAGCGTGACGGAACTCTAAACTGCAGAAGTTGGATGAGCAGACAATTGGTCACCCATTAACTGAAAAAAAAACCCCACAACAATATTCATCTTTCTGCTCATTTTGAGGCTGCAAAATGAGGAGTTTAAAAGGAATTTTAAGAAGAGTCAAAATGAAATACTGTTTTTGCAATGTGATGTGTTCCTTTAAAGTGTGGGCTGTGACTCATTTATGCTGGGGAAAAAAGTTTCCATTGCTAAGGTTGAAACTTAAGAGATGATTGAGTGGACATAAATTTTCAAGGGTTTCTACTGACTAAGAACTTCAACAAACCGTATCACTTGCCTTAGTCCAAAGAGTGAAAATTCTTTGGGACAATAGTTATAAATTCTGCACCTTGTAAAGCACTGCCTACAATGTCAGGCTCTAGAAGTGAATGGTTTCTTACTTTATTCTCCTTTCTGAGGCCTCTTCAGTAACCGTCTCAGTGATGAGAGAGAGACAGACCTTTCTAGCAACAGGTCAGATGCATATTCCTTTTTCTCTCCGAAACTGGAGCTGGAACTGTTCACGATCTGCTGTTTCAGGAGATTTATGTTCCTAGACAGCTCACTTCTTCCTTCATTAAGAAGCAGAATAATAGTGAGGAGAGAAAGAACGTGATCCTACATACCTATAAAATCTTCTTTATTCCCAAGGATGAAGTAGAGCTGCAGCAAGATGAAGAGAACCTACCGTATGAAGAAGAGATTTACAAAGATTCAAGTACCTTTCTTAAGGTAAGCTATTCCTGCAGTGTGAAGTCTGGTCAAAGATTGTGTAGTTGTGTTAAACTGTTTCTGCAGTTGATGGTATTTGAAATATTACCTTAAGGGCTGAAATTACTAACTGGGATTTGCAGGTATGTAATTTTTCTGTGAAAGATATGACAGTAATTAATGTTTACATTGATCTGACTAAAAAATTTATATAAATTGTCTGTTCTGGGTTGACCTACAATGAGCCATAATAATGGTGAGCCTGGTTTGGAACTAAAAGTACAATGACTGTCTTTTTTTTTTTTTTTTAGTCTTAGAAAGGCATGTTGGGGAGGGAGAGGGGTCAAACTAACCCAAGTAATGTGTATGTTTGTCCAGATATTCTACCTTTGCTCTCACTCAAGTCCTTTTGTTCTCTAGGGGACTCAGAGCTTAAATCCACACAATGATTACTGCCAACACTTTGTGGATACAGGACACAGACCCCAGAACTTCATCAGAGATGTGGGTATGTCATAGTCAGTAATTGATTGAAGGTATCTCATTTTATGCAATTGCACTGCTTTTTCTTCCCCTTCTTGCTTCCTCACAGTAACTGGAAGATGTAGATATGCATTGTCTTAAGCAGATACATTCCATAGTTCTGTCTCTCTGCGTGCATATATATCAATGTATAAATTTATATGAATGATTGTTATATACTAATTCAGTTAGAGGGTGAGTATTACCAAGGTTATCTTTGGTTTTATTTGAAAGTGTTTAAGCAGGAAAAGGTTTTCAAGACTAAGCTGCTCTGGTCGTTCCAGAAGGCAGACAAGTCTAGTGAGCACATCTTGAAATCTTTGGAAATTTAAATGACTGACTTATAGTTCAGCTGTTTCGTGGACTGCTTTGCCTCTGAGAACTCATGTAGTGTGTAAAATATGGATAATACTGAAGTAGATAGGCAATATGGATAATATTTACCAGCTTAAGTAAGTGCAGACAACCCACTAGAAGGCCAAACATATTACTGAGTTTGGACAATGTTATTTTTAAATTTTGTATATTTACTTTCACTCAGCCGTCACTGAATTTGTTCTTGAAATCTTACTTTATTAGGCCTGAATTTAATGTGTCTAAAATTAAGGTATTACTTTGTCCTATTTTCCAAAATGGGTTCCTAGTAGCTATTTGGTTTAAAACAAAGCAGGACACCTCCCTCTTCACAATTTTCTGCAAGATTTATTCGGCTTTTATTTTATCAAGTTTAAGACTGTCAAGGTAAGAACTGACATAGGCGGCTGTTCATAGGTGCCAGCCCAAAGAGGTTCTGTGCGTCTGTCTATTGAGGTAATAATAGTTCGTTTCTTCTGTTTTGTGAATGCTTCTGTAAAATACATCCTGATGTTTAGTATTAAAACTTTGACATTTTGACTCAGTTATATCTTTATCTAAAAGCATCTGGGCCTCACAGTTATGCACCTAAATTACGCATACATTGTTCTCTGAAATGAGATGATTACTAAGACAGTAAACGTTAGCCCATGTTATTTACTCTGACTTCTTGACCCCCTAAAACAGGGAAGGAATGGGATAGCTTGTGAAAGAAGTGCTGATGTGGAAACGAATATGTCTGCAGCAGTTAGTCTAGACCCTTTATTAGAGATGAGATACATGAAGTTGCATCCTGGCTAGCTAAATGTTAAGTGTACACGAAGATCAAAAACCAGGTGCTATTGTGTAATTGACCACCACCCTGTTAACAGCTGTAGGGAGGTAGTGGTTCCATGATGCCCAGTTATTTCTTTTTGGTGTTGCTGTTGAAAGAGAGAGAGAGATGGTTACCTTCTGGGAGAGACCCTTCTTTTTAACAACCCAAGTCATCTTCACTGAAGGTTCTTTTGCATCTGTCACACAGCTGCCGATAATTGGCTTCTACTCCTGCTAGTCAGGAGTACTTGACTCTTTCTCCATCTTGTTCTTCTGGCACTGGCTGGAAGCAACACAACAGTGGAAAGAAAAAATCCTATTTTTTTTCTGTTGTTGGGTATTTGAGGAAAACAATTATAATTTTTGTTTTCATTATGCACAAGTAACTGTGATGATAGTGAGGTTTTATATAAAGAATTTGGCTTTTGCCAGAGCAGTGCTGGAAATGAGAGTTCAGAATTACGAACTGAAGTAAAAGAGGATTTTTTCTCCCAAGAATTAGGACCATTTAAATTTGCAAATGTGAATGAATGTTAAGCTTTGCAATAAGACCTAAAGTTGAATTCATGTTGAGTTGGGCAGTGGGGATGATACCTTTTTGACTTCTGCTGAGGCTACTATAAATAATAATAGGAAAAAAAAAAACCCAAACTATTTCTACTTCCTTTTGGAGGAGGGGACTGTAGTGTGCTGAAGAGTGTATTTAAAAAAAAAAAAAAAAANAAAAAAAAAAAAAAAAAAAAAACAAACCCAAACCACAACTTATTGCAGAAAAACTAACTAGGATTCTCCCTTTTACATTCCGTACATGCAAAAGCTTTTGGATATTAATTTTCAAAACTAAGTCTAGGAACCCAAGAAATAAGTGCAGAGACATTTAAATCTCCATGACTGACACTAAACATCGAATCTCAATATAAAGGTTGCCCAAGGGAGCCAGCTACAACCAAATTCCCAATTTAGAAATAATCTGGAAATGAGTGTTAATTTGGGTCTTAAAATAAACTTATGGCTGGAGGAATAACAAAATAGCTTTCTGCTGTTATTCCTCTACCACCTAGCTTAAGAAAAAGCCTGTTTCCTTCTTCTGGAAGCAGTTGTGGACTTCTGGTCACTGTAGTGGTCTAGGGAAGATCAGAGCGTTAGTGTTTAATTCAGTAACAGTAGCCATAGTTAACTGGATGGAGACAGGAAGCTTCTGTAAACTACTGATCAAAAAACCTGCTTTGGAGGGGTTGATTTGTTCTAAAAAAAATGAAATGAAGCTGAATATTAACATTTGGGCCTATTCAGAATACTGGAGAATGCTTAATTGATACAGACTTACTCTCTAAGTAGTTGTTAACTTCATGTTTTCTTCTTCTTAGGCTTAGCAGATAGGTTTGAAGAATATCCAAAACTTAGAGAGCTCATCAGATTGAAGGATGAGCTGATATCTAAATCTAACACTCCTCCCATGTAAGTGTTCTTGTGGAAATACCTTTCTCCTCCAGACTGGTTTGAAGTTAGCTGTCTGCTTTGCAAATCTTTTTATCTTTAGCACCTGCTCAGAATTTACACTTTCTATTTCTGCTTGTATATACAAATTAATTAATTGAAACTTCAGAAGAATAACATCTATTTGTTTTGGCTTGCTTAATCTAGATGTTTAATATAGTATACAAACTAGGTTTTCTTTCCAGTGTGTGATTATTTATATTATGCGAAGCTTTGGTTTTTAAAACCGTGCTGTCAGCTGACTGAGCTACAAGCTTTAATCTGGGAATCAAAAGAAATACGCCAAATGATCATGAGTCTCATGATATCCTGCAGTTTACAATAACAAGGAAACCCTTAAAAAAAAAAAAAAGTCTCTTAATATAACTTGGAATTGTTCTTGCAAAAACATTTTGTATAATGTTCAGCTGTCATCTTAGTATCCATTAACCAGATGTTACTTCATAGTTTAAGACCAAAAAAAGTTGAGGCTGAAGTATTTTGTCCTGTTAACTTCTGCTTACCTCTGAGTTTTTGTGGAATGTTAGATGCAATATAAGCATATGGCATGTTACTCACATGTGGTTGAACCTTTCTGAATGTGAACTTACCATTTTTAATATACTGCAGTTCTAATCTGTACCCAGAAAAACAGAATTATTTCATAATCACATGAAAACCTTTGAGGAAATTGTCTGAACAATTGAGGTACAAACTGCAAAACTCAGCTTGCTATTTTGAAGTTAGTTGTGTAGGGTTTTCTGTTTTTGGGGGGGAGTTGTTTTTGTGGGTCTCTTTTTGTGTGTGTGGTGTTAACCTTGTTAGTGCAGAAGAGGGAGAAAGTTATCGAATGCTATCTTCTGATAACACTAAATACACTTATGGAATAATCTCTTCTGGACGCACTGTTAGGGAGAGAGATCTTCTGCAAATCAAATTTAATAAGGCTAAAGGTATTGGGAAGTCATTTTTGATAGTGATACAACAGTGGCTGATGGGCAGATGTGGACGCCAAGTATAAGATTGCATATAAGTAATTAATAAAATCGATGAGTTAGGGTGTTACACTTTGGCTATAAGGATAGAAAAACACATTTCTGCTTTGTGAAAAATAACTACATTCCCAATACTCAATCTTTTGAACATAAAGCAACATATAAGTGGCAATTCTAAAAATATGCTACTTTCCCAAAATGAAGCAAAATGAAGTCTGTTTGCCAGGCAGTGACTGTTTTCTTAAATGTTGATATGTTCTCCTGTATAGTCCATGGATGTGTAATAAGTCCAATGATTCTGTACTAGATATTGCTGTACAGTATGTTGTCTGGGTATCTGTTTCCTGCTTGCTAAAGTAGAATCCTAAACATTGTTTCTTGAAAGGAAGACTTTTAAGTCTAATTCAGTAGCATCTTTTTTAGGCTAAGCGAGAATACTTTGTCTTCCTTGGATTTAGTGTTTAAGCTATATAAACTACACAGGAGACCTTACTCTTAACTGGCCACACAAGTGCTGTGTGGAATATAATTTCAAACCACTATTATACTTTCTCCAAGCAACTTGTCATCTTTTGTTTAAAAAGGTACTTACAAGCAGACTTGGAAGCTTTTGATATTAGAGAACTGAAGTCCAAATTTGATGTGATTCTCCTGGAGCCGCCACTGGAAGAATACTACAGAGAGACTGGCATTACTGCCAATGAAAAATGCTGGACCTGGGATGATGTAAGTCTTTTTCTTATTGTGAAAAATTTCATATGCATACCTGCACGACTAGCTTGAGGACTTAATTTGGTAGCAAAATGTTTTATAGGATGTGTTTAAGAAAAAATGGGTTATGTAAAAACAAAAATCTAACACACACAGAAACTTAGTTTTATATTTTATGCCTGCACCATTTGTGCTGAGTGTGGGCTTTTTTGTTTGTTTTTTAAGATTTAATGAATTAAGGTATACCTGTTTTCTCTCCCTGAGCCTGACTGAAAACTTAAATGGGGGTAAGGTAAAAACCTACTACTAATCCAAGTTCTGTGCGCTTTTTTTTTTTTCTGTTTGATTTTTTTGCTTTTAAAATTTGGAATATTAATTGTAAATTTTCTCTGGCTTCCTAAAATTTTTGAAGAGGCTTCTGAGATGTGCTTTTTAATACTTTGGTCTTTAGTCAAAAGAGAAGATGAATATGCATCTCCGACATACCTCTTTTCTCCAAAGTATTAATTAGGCATTGAAATGTACCTACCAAACCAACTGTACTCCTGAGAAGCCTGACAAGATAGACTTCTCTTACTTGTGGAGCTTTTCTTCTATTTACGTTTTCCCTTACTGCTTGGTCACCTCAAAGCTTTTTCAAGCCATTTGATTTCTGATCCCTTTTGGGGGAATAAAGGGAAATATTAATGTGAAAATGTGATCTTTTCAAGATCACAGTTGGTGCTTCTGTATTACTGTGTTCTAGTAAGTGTTTACAGAATTAAGTTACAGAAAGAATTAAATTCTTTGTATAGTGACACGTGGATTTCTGTGAAGAAGAAATCAAGATCTATTGATAAGTGACTCCATTCTGTACCTTTGCTTTTTCAGTGAAGTCAGCTCTTGTAAAAACAAGATGAAGTTTAGATGCTATATCCTGTGAAGTGCTGAATGTCATCAAGCACAATAAATTGACCACACAAAGCATGTTTCCCAGGTGCTCTGTCCTTAAAGATTGAACTTGGAGTGGTATTTCTCTTGTATTAGCAGAGTATTCTGCACTTAGGCATTGAATAAAAAGCTTGTTGTACTAATGTTGGATGCTGATAAACTAGCCCTGCTCTGTGTGTCTGTTTTATCTATTAAAAAAACACACACACACACCCCAAAAAAAAAAAGCAAAAAGGCAATCTCTTTTGGGTAGAGAAGAGTAGCTGATTAAGAAAATGTTAGAGTAATCATGTCAGAAATTCTTAGATTCAGGAGTATGGGTGGAAGTTTGAAGCTAATAAATACCTTTTATTTACAGACCATATCTGATAGATATGCAGGATGATGTCTGCGTTAGCAACTAGTTTGTAATAATAAGAGCGAATCATTGGACTGAAGCAGTAGTTACTTAGTTACTGAGACTTACCTCATCTGTTCTATGCAATTTGGAGGGGTGGGTTACTTGAAATTAGATTTAGTTTGTCCCCTCGGCTGAGACTTGCAAATACATCGCTCCAAAAGTGACTGAGCCAAACAAAAGGATCATGAGAACAAATAAAATTTATGAGAACAAGTAAAATTTATTTTATCTTTAAAAATGAGTTTGAAAGCAAAGGCATTCATGCCTGTGATAAGAGATTAGGTAACCGACCTGTTAGGGATAGATAGGAATTTGTAGGTTACTTTCGTGTTAGCCACACTGTGGTGCATCAGGCCAAAATAGTGCCTGGCAGTGTTGTCTTGGGGGAGGGGGGGGAGTTCTATCCTAACAGGAAAAATTGGAAGTGTTTGAGTTGGGAGTCTTAAGACTCAGTGTTCTATATCCTCTTAGAATGGCTTCTACTGCATTATTTTTCTTCATAGTGACACTGAATGAAGCTTGATTTGATGTGTTAGCAAGTTACAAGTTGAAGAGATTCATCTGTAATGAGTAACAGTTGCTTTGCATCTGAAGTTATTTCACTCTGAATGTTACTCATTTATCTTTGTTGAACCACTGTCTTGATGTGTTCTTACTTTTTTTTTTCCCCTGAAGAGAAAATGGAGAGAATCTTTCCTATACAATAATAGGAATTAGAATGATTTTGTATGTGTGTCTTCCCCAGCTTCAGAGCTGAAAAGAAACAAAACACTATTGCCTCATTATATTTTTTTTAATTACTGAAGGGATGTTAAAATGAAGCACGTGTTTATGGAGGAAAAAAAAAAACAGAATGTATTCATCTTTAAGTCTAGAATATTCTACAAAGATGCAATTTATGTTAAAATGAATGATCAAGTTGGTCATCAACTATGCTGAAAGCATGCTTAGGTTTTGATGAGAACTTTTACAACATACTTGCTGGAAAACAGATTTGAAGGGATGGCTTTGAAGAGAATGGTGTCTAGACTTGCATCTTTAATAAATGTGCTTCCTGAAGGTTCCTGTGACAATGCTGCAACATTTATTCAGTGTTCTTCCTGATATAATCTGTGATTATATCACATAAATTAAGCAAATATTTCATTCAGAAACACTTGCTTTATTTTTTTAGATCATGAAGCTGGAAATCGAAGAGATTGCAGCCCCAAGGTCATTTGTGTTTCTGTGGTGTGGCTCAGGAGAGGGTCTGGACCTTGGCAGAGTGGTAAGATGATGTTTTAATTTAATTAATCAGGGACAGGCTTAAGAGTTTATTTTTATCATTGACTTTCTCTGTGTAGAATTCTCGGCTGTAAATGCTGAGAGATGTTTTGTTACTGTGCTAGAGGGTATATAATTTTAGTGGGTCTAATCTGGCATTAACTGTTCAGATACTGTTATTTTCTAGATGAGCCCCTGTGACTATTTGAGGAAGCATAGTTCTGTAGTGTGTAGAAACTTGTACTGCTGTCTTATTTTCCTTGTATGCATGTTGCTGTAAGGAGCAAAGTGCCACATTTAGTGTGATTACATCACTTTTTTTTTTTTTTTTTTTTTAACAGAAGTCTTAATAGTTTTCTCCAGAAACTGTCATCTGAATAGGAAGGTGCTGCTGGTCTATGAAGTGTGATAAAATTGTGTTTTATTACGCTAGGCAATCTTGGAGTTCTAAAGTAATCTTTCTGTATACTGTGGTGGGGCTGCTTGTGTTGGGAACGCTGAAAAAAGAATTTCCAGTAGGCTCTTGTTATGCAGAAACATTCATTTCTTAGTTTGGTCTGTGCTTCCTATTAAAACAACATGATGGTATTCATTAAAGGACGACATGTGGTTACTGATCTGTTTGCTTTATCATTTTCTTATTTTGAGCTTGGTTAAAGTACTCTTCTGGACAAATTAATTTTTGTCATAGACATAGCTGGATGGTTCATGAATATAGCGATAGCCAGATGAGCTTGAGTCCTTAATGATCAATTTTCTCGCTTTCCAAGATAGCACTAGCAAAAATTAAGGATTAAAAACTAGGCATACAAGTTCTTTACAGACTTAGGGAAAGCCACAAAATGATTGCAAAGGCTTTTGGCTCTTTATCTTTTAGAATTTCACTTTTATGTGAAACTCTGGTAGAGTACAGGTGTTAATGGAGACAGGGCCAAGACAGCTGATCACTGCATTGGTTAGACTGGTTCTGATTAAATTTTAAGTGCCATTAGACAGTAAAAACAAGTATACAGTTTCACAGGGGAATCTGTGTGGTGGTTAGGTATTTAAAAAAAAAAAAAAGTGATATGTAGACAAGTCAGTGTGCATATAAACTTTTTTTGTTTGTTTTTGTTTTGAAAGTTTAACAAAACATAGCACAGGCATGCTGGTGGTAAACTCGATATATTTCATGCATCTGTGACAGATTTATCTTCCAGATATGTTTTAACAAAAGTTTAAAGAACCTATTTTATTGTTCTGTTTAGGTTTTTATTTTAGTTTCTGGTATAATACAGACATTGTTTTTGTCTGTCCATAACATTTTAGTGTCTGCGCAAATGGGGTTACAGAAGATGTGAGGACATTTGTTGGATTAAAACCAATAAAAACAATCCTGGAAAGACCAAGACTCTAGACCCTAAGGCTGTTTTCCAAAGGACCAAGGTAAAAGTTTGGCTCAATTTCTACCCTGTTCTCACCCTGTCCCTTTCTGCTAATCAAACACCAGATGCTCCACTGTAGTTGGTGATCTGCTTTCAGGAGAATAGACATCAGGACTTCAAAGTTCTCTTCTGCAAAGCACATATATTGAGGGAGAAAAAAAACAAAACAAAAAAACCCTCATTGGATAGATAACTAACTTCCGTCCCTTTCTTGAGTTTACTCAGTTTGAAGTATAGCAGTATCATCTACATTTAACACTGCTGGGTAGATGTCTATTCTAATCTTCCAAATGTGCTATTCATTTAAGCCTCATTGAAATGCAGATAGCTGAAAAGGGTTTGTAGACTACTGGAATGGGGAGAAAAAATCCTGAGCACGATAATGGAAACTGAATAGAAAATGTTACTGTACATTGCAATGTTTTTGACTTCTTGATTGCTTCAGTTAAGGGGGAATAGTAAATAAGCAATTAGCCTACTAGCAATACCTCTTCTATAACTTACAAGCCTCTTTCTGTATTGGAGGTATAATGTTTTTAGGGCAGGAACACGTTTTGATTGGTACTAAACTTGGCGGTAGAATTTGACTGAATTTAATGTCAAAATAAATCTTTAAAACTGTTGATTAGAAATTGACATAATTTAAAAAAAGCAAAAAAACCAAACCAAAACAAAAAAACCCAGAAGGTTGGCTAATGGTTCTGAACACACGTGTACAGGTATGTGCACAGACCTTGAACCAGATAGAAGGCTGTTGGGGACAATGGATCAGTGAGTGTCTCCTGACTTCCTGAAGACGACTGTCATGCACAAATGACAGAAACAGCTTGTTTTAAATTAAGCAGTTTCTTAGGGATGTATTATAGAAGAAATGTGTACTGAAGGAGGGACAGAGAGAAAAGAATATTCTGATTTACAGGACATAAGGTATGTTATTCATGAACTTGGAGAAAAAAAGTAGATGGGAATAATAAAGAGTTGTCTGGGGCATATATGGATGTAACTGTGGCAGTTAGACTGAATACAAAGAGTTGGTTGACAATAATTTAAACTGTCATTAGCCTCAGGACTCATTCCACGTTCATGAATTGTTTGTTGGATATGTGACTGGTGCTAAACATCCTAAGCTCTGCCTTGGATTTGCCAATTTTTAGGAGCTTAAACTTCCCTTTAAGATATTAAGAATCTTTCTTTGATTTGCATTCACATTAATCCAAAGTTTGTTTGAAAGTTTGTTGCATTTGTTATAAATCTAACATTGCATATAGTATTGCAAATATGTGCAGCTTGCTCATGAGTAAGTGGTTAAAACTTTAGTATAGGAGGGTTTTTTTGGAGACTTCATAACTTCATTAAAAGGGAATTGTTTTGCTTTCTGGTATTAGAGAATTTTTCTGTTCACTGAACAAAGGTTGGGCTGAGGTCATTATTGTTTATGTTGAATGTTGAAAATTGAGCTAGCTTATTCTGACTAAACAGAGAGCTCCATCCTTTGTAGAAGACATACTTACCAATGATGACAATAGTAAATGTTATCCTTTTAGTTTAGGCATCCCTCAAGATGGAAGCTTTATGCTGTGTGCCTGTGTGATAGTATCTGAGGTACTGATGAATCACATTACACATGTTACGAAAATAAAACTTCTTGCATAGTTCTTCTAAAGACCAGACTTACTAGACTTTGCCTGATGGGTAGTTTGCTTAGCAGTATTCTGTGTTTTGTTTAGTTAAATTAAAGGTCTGAAAACCCTGCAACAGTTAATCAACTGCATATATTTGATGGGTCACCTTTTTTGCCTTTCATATTTATTCACTAACTCTTAAAGTCCTTGCCAAAAATCTGGAAATGATTATATACTTGTCTGCAACTCTCTTAGAGCCATCTGGTGATGCTTAGTAAATCAGTATTTTATGACCTAAGGAAAATTGCTCATTTGAGCATAGTATTCCCAGAAACAGAACTTTGAACTCAGTATATAGAGTCCTCATTTCATCCTGTACCAGTTATGGTGATTCTTCATTCATAGATATATACTAGTCACTTCCATTGATCTATAATATTGTAGAGGAAAGGAAAGCAGTGCTTATTACACTTGAACATTTTTAATGCTGGCAGAATTGACTCTGAGTGCATTGATACCTTGATAGTGATTTTTACCTCTTTTGATGCTGTTGTATTTTCTAGAAAGGAATTTGGGGGTGAAGGCTACTTTTGTAAAAGAGGTACAATATGAAAAAATGCATGTATTAATAGTTCTTTTACTTTCACTGACTGGCTATTTTATGACTGAACACTTTGAAGGTTGTTTTTATGAATAAAGTTATGAGAATGTTGATACTTACTCTTCCTATCTCCTTGTACTCAGTCTTTTCTTGTGGAGAGTTCTCCATCTCTTTCCAAATTGAACTTCTGTAAGTTTGTAGTAACTGGAAGAAGTCCAAATATCTTATTTCAGTCTCTGAATAATTTGAGTTTTAGCACTTTGAAGTGGAGGTCATCAAAACAGGTAACTTGAAGTACTCTCTCTCCTTTGTTTTTGGAAGGTTTTCTTGGTGGCTTCAGCTTGTTCAGACTTTCTAGTTCAAAATTTAGACTGTTCTCTATTTAAGAGTAGGATTTAGTCTGCTTAGAATTTAGTCTGTCTAGAATTTTCCTTCCTCTCCATGGTGTTCAAACCTCCAATATCTGTGATGTAACAGTGTGCGAGGCACGTGACAGCTGCTGTTCTGTGTTTTATGTGTGTAGGAGCACTGCCTCATGGGCATTAAAGGAACTGTGCGTCGCAGTACAGATGGTGACTTCATCCATGCTAATGTTGACATTGACCTAATAATCACAGAAGAGCCTGAAATTGGCAACATAGAAAAACCTGTAGAGATTTTTCACATCATTGAGCATTTCTGCCTTGGACGACGGCGTCTTCATCTTTTTGGAAGGGACAGTACAATTCGACCAGGTAGCTGTTCTGTTTATTTTGTCAGAGTTAAATTTAAACTTGTTTTACTAACCCTCTTCCATCATCTGAAGACACTTAATGAATTCTAAGGGAAGCTGAGACAAAATAGTGTTTAATTTTAATGCATGACTCTCCTGTTTGCACTAGCTTGCAGGTATGATCTTAACTTCACACAGCACAGAATAAAGTACATTTCAGTAAGCTTTTTGGACAAGGAGTTGCATGGTCTGGAGTGTTTGTCTTTCCTGGTGACTTATCCATAGTGGAAATCTGGTAGGAAGAGAGAAAATGTACTGGACAGAGAGATTTTCCAGGTTTCCCTATCCTCTCACTCCCTGAGACAAGTTATCAGCCTCATGTTCAGCAGCAGAGGAGGATTATGGCATCACCAGACAGTTCTCCCAATGCCAGGATGGTATCGAAGTGGCTTCTGATATAGTTAATGCTCTGTTCCCCCATGATCAAATAGAACAAAAGATCTCTTGTGCATATTTTTTTTAGCAAAAAAAACCTATCCTGGGATGAATCTTCAGCCTAAGTTGCAGGAACAACATATGGAGTCATTCTAATTGTGTGTTACAATTATGGTTGTAATTTCTGCTATTGTTACTATAGCAGAAGTCACAAATCCAGTTTACCACTGCCTACTGTTAAGTTTTATTTTCTAAATATTTATTTTTAGAGGTAAATAATTGCTTAAACAATAAGACCTCCAGACTTCTGTTTTCTCCATCTCTAGTTGAAGGTAAATCCTGAAATTGTTCAGTATCCCAGTGGAATAATGAAATGTATGGTCTTGTCTTTTTAAGGTCAAATCCTGTAATATGGCCTTTCTACTAAACTTTTATTTTTGGACTTAATGCACTAAGCTCCACAGTAGTTCTGAAAACTGAAATGTCTTTATCATGTGCAAGACAGAATAGCAGAATTCTGTGCTGGTTGTAGAATTCACGTGAGTGTCCTGAAAAGCTTTCCAGAGATATGCCATAGGTCAGACAAATTTGAAGGAGATGCATTCTTAGTTTATGTGAAGATCTGTCAATCACAAAGCAGTGTTGTTTGGAAAGTCTGTGACAGCTGTCAGTTTTCTTAAGAAGAAAATTCTTCCTTTTTAACCAATATTTTGGCCAATTCCTGTATCTAATTCAGCAGTGAGTATGGCAAAATACAGCTGTGTTGTGTTTGTTTTTTCCACGTCATCTGTTTATACTTCTCAGAAGCATGATTTCTTTCTCTAAACTTATTTCAAATCACTCTGAGCTAAGTGCTGGTCCCGTTTCCAGCATCTCAAAACCTTATCTCTAACACTGAGACTGCTGTATCTGGCATGATAGAAAACCTGTAGAAGTATATGGATCAGACGAGACGCGGTAACCGCTTTCTGTGGAATTGCAGGGAGGGATGGTTGGGCCCTTCAGTTTCTCACGTGTAAGTGATGAAGGAATTTCACCACAGGAAAATACTGACTACAAGAATAAAATCTCTTTTGACATCTTTTAGGTTTGTATATCAGTTGTCTGTCCTGTTTCAGCCCTAAAGCCTAATGTGAAGTAGAATTTGAAAGTTCTGTGTGTCCCCCTCCCCAAATCTAAGAACATTTGAATTGACAAACTTCATACCTAATGTTATGGATAAGGTATTCATGCTTTACATATAGATACTGTGAGTGTTGGTCTCTGAACAATTTATGGTAACACTGCATCCTTTAAAAAGGAGGGTGGAAAAAAAAGGGGAATGTGAGTGGGGAAAGTGCTATAGTTGCACTTGCTTTAGATTCTTTTAGCAGTTTTAGGTAATGCTGTCTTTCACTAATTAGAAATTAATAGTTTGGGTGACATGGAGAAATGGGTACAAGTTCAACCATGGTCTGTTTTGCTGCATATGAGAGCTAATACTTATGATACAGAAATTGTTGCTTATTCTTCTATTGCAGTTGGAATGAAATATACATCAGTACAAAAGCTACAAGCAATAAGTTATCTAAATCAGTTCCAAGGTGCTTAAGTGTTTTCTCTTTTGCTCATAAGAAATGATTATTAGCCATTCCTATTCTTTCACTGGCCTTTGGCTTGAATTTTAATGATGTCAGTCTTAATTCTGCTAGCTACATATGGTTTTTTGTAGAAGGACTTTTTTTAGGCAGTCCTTTAATGTGGTTTTATGTAAATTCACAAAACTAAGTGTTGCACAGTGTCATGTAAGTCTGACCCAGATTTTGTATTTTTAAACTGAGTGATTATCTTGGAACAGCATTACATACTTTAAATCCCATAGGTCATTATAGCAATAGTGACTCCCCCCCCCCCTTTTTTTTTAAATCAGGAAGCTGGCAGAACACAGCATTTTTACTGATTATCACCTTGAATTTAAAATTACTGTTTGTGAGTGCTCACAGGGCCCAAGAAGTATGTAAACCTAAACAGACTCTTCCTTTTTTTAAATGTGTGGAAAGCAGGGCAAAGATTAACACTGTACTCTGTCTTGGCAATGTAAGTAAAGAACTGATTTTGGGGTTTTTTTTTTTGGTTTTCTGTTTTTATACTCCTTTTCTATGTGAGCATGTTGTTGAGATCACTGAACCACATTTTTCTTGTTTAATACATGATGTAACTGGAAGTTAAATTTCCAATGACGTATGCACGTGCGCGCACTGTCGAAGACCCATTTCAAAAGCCCTATTTTATGCCCAAGCCCTGTTTCAGTTTGTTATTTCAAGAAATATGTGATGTGCTTGACTTAAATGCCTGCCTGATTTCAGTTTCACTTGGTGAAGCTGAAGTGCCCACTGAACGTATGCTTGTTCATAAACAGGTTAATTTAACACTTTAAGCTTTACTTTCATATTATGTTGACTTCAGCAACACTGCTGTTTCATTGTGTTTTTAAGCCTGTGCTACACCATGCTTTGCTCTTGGCTGTGGAACTGTTTTTTTGGAGAGAAAATTACCTAATTGAAGTTTAAATGCCTTTTAAAAAAGAGGGGACAGGAGAAGGAGTGTGTGTTTGTTGTTATTGTTGGGCGTGTGTGGGGTGGTGGTGGTGTGTGGGTTTTTTTTGTTTTTTTTTGTTTTTTTTTAAACAGATGAATTTACTGATTTGGTATGCAGCCTAGTCCCAGAGGGGCTGGGAAACGGTGTTGTGGCATCAGAATAAATAGAAAGGAGGGGGAAGGTGTGTTGTGAAACTACAGCTTGAATGTTTCCATGCCCGTATGTAACAAAAACAAAAAACCCCTTACAAATATTGGACTAAAATCTTAACTCTTCAACAATTGTGCCATTTCTAGCAGGGAACTCTTAAATCTGATCAGTAAAGCTGATGTGTATAGAAATGTATGTTCTCATCACTTCAGTGTTCACTTCCTAGGAAAAAGGCAGTAACGGCCTTGAAGCGTGAGGTTTGTTGTTGCTTTTGTTGACTTTGTTTTTATTCTTTAGGTTGGCTGACTGTAGGACCCACCCTCACAAATAGCAATTTCAATGCAGAAACATATTCTTCGTACTTCACTGCTCCAAATTCCCACCTGACTGGCTGCACAGAAGAGATTGAGAGACTTCGGCCCAAGTCGCCACCACCCAAGTCCAAGTCTGACCGAGGAGGTGGTGCTCCCAGGGGAGGAGGACGAGGCGGGACTTCAGCAGGCCGAGGAGAAAGGGGCAGAGAGAGGAACAGAACTAATTTTCGGGGTGAGAGGGGTGGCTTCAGAGGGGGGCGTGGAGGCACCCATAGGGGTGGCTTCCCCACACGCTGATGACTGTTAAGGAATTACTTCTTCCCCTGGTCCTATGCCTCATCTCTGAATCTTTTTTTCTTAGTCTTGTTTCTGCTAAAGTGAATTATTCTGGGGACTCAAGCTAGATGACTTTTAAAATTGTTTTTGGTGCAAGCAGTTCCAAATATTCGGCCTTCCCATGACTGACCTGGCACATCACCTCACTTGGCAGGCAGGATCCTGCACTTGAATGGCACTAAACTCGGCCTCCTGGCAGCTTCCATTCGTCAAAGCGGAGAGAGCCATCTCTTCAAACCATGGATAGGATGGAAGTGAAGATGCTTGCTCTTCCCTTCTAAAACTTGCAAGTTGTGGGCTTTTTTAACTATAGTTTTTCTCCAAAATGTGGATTCTTCTTCCTTCTTTGTAGGTCCAGGTGTGGACTGACTTGGATTAATATGACATAATGGGCATGAAATGCAGTTCTGAGTTGCATAGCAATAGCAGACTTATTCTCTTACTCATGGAAGAAAAAGTGCTGTGTCTATATTGACACTTATTTTAACTTCTCTTAAACCAAGGAGCAAATCGAATAAATAGAATTCTATTTTTTCCTTATTTGGCCTAAATTTTCTGAATCATTTATGGGAACAGGAAACAAATAGTTTTTGTTTTTGTTTTGAATTTTTTTTTCCTCTCTCCCCTTTTCATTCATGGAGTATGTGCACTCACTTTTCATGTTCATAGTGGGGAGAGTGGTAATTCTGCCCAGTCACAATGTTGTGCTTCATGGAAAGCAAAAGCTTATTGTGCATTTATATCCAGAATGTCTACATAGATCTAGATTGTTTCTTTAGCAGGGATTTTCATCCAGTGTCTGTTAATAACCTTGTTCTTTAGTAGGGAAAACCAATTTTATTGCAGGACGATTGCAGTGTAAGTAATAGAAAGACCTTGTTGGAGGCCATATTGGAAATGTAAGGAGATGTTACAAGAGGGGAGTGCTTTCTGACAGACGTGTGGCCTGGATAATGAGGGCACCGAAATTAGAACTGAGTGGGTTTTGCTTTGCCTGCGGACCTTATGTGCATTGGAAATGGACTGCTGGTGATCAGCTCCGCAGTACACTGTGTCTGGGAAAGTGATTCACTTTGGTATGTACAGTATTGGTTTTTAGAAAATAACACAACTCTGAACTTCTTGGACAATACTTGGTAGACTGAACAAACCTGGCCATCGAAGTCCCAAATTCTTAGGTATGGATTTCAGAGAATTGGCTTTTAAGTCTCATGATCTTTATCGGTTGAAGCCTAGCTTTTATAAAAACTATCCTGTAAAGTACAGAAATATTAAACTTGTTTATCAAAGCCAGTATTGAGATATTTTTCTTAATATTTTGTGGGTTTGCTCTGACTGTTCTTAAAGAAGGTTGTAGAATGAGTAAGTTTTACTGTAATTTCCTGTCTACTGTTATAAAAGAGCAGATGGTAACTGTTCCTTTGGTGCATGAGATCTTGGCACAGAAGCTTGTTTGGTAGGGTCTGGTCAACTTCACAGCCTTTGGTAGTATTTCTAGCAAGGGACTGGTAATGAGTAAATAAAACTCTTGCCTTTGTTTACATTTTGTTTCTTCCTGTGTTAGAGCTGCAAAGCTGAAGAGTCACTGAAGAGTCAGAAGATTGAATCTGCTTTTCGGTGTAGCCTAAACATAAGTGGTTGAGATGTGCATCTGCTTTAGAGTTGCAGAAGTCACGATGCTGCTTGAAACTTCAGCAAAATTAAAATGTGAAATTAATTGCATATGGTCTTGTAAATAATCCATCCTGTTTGAACTTGCAGAGGAAGTTATGTTTCTGGATTTTCCCTTAAAGCTGAAATAGCTAAAATACTGTAAAAAGGAGGGGGTGGGGAAATACTGCTAGGGACAGTGTTAGAGTGTACCTATGTTTGGATGGGCCAGCTCCCCAAAAGGTCAGAGGAAGTGAAATGGTACCAAACGGCTTGCCTTACTCTTTTTAATTGAGGTTAACTGGTAGGGAAACAGAACATTTGAAATGTCAGCTATGAAGAAAAGATACCTGCTGGTCATGTTCTAAAGCTGCTGTTTCGATAATGATTTGGAGCAGATTGCCTGTAGAGGGTAGTGCATAGGTGTGTGTACCCAAAGGCTTGGTGCAGCATACTTGTGGTTGTAGAGATGATGGAAATCATGCTCACAAAATACTGTAGTGAAACTATATATCTTTTTCCACATTAAACAATAAAAACATCTGGTCACTTTTTTAATCACTGTTGATTTGGACCATATCTAAAGTGGTGTCTAGAGATGAAAAACTTTGAATTTCATTACTAGTTGTCAATTAATTTCTCAGTTCTAACACTGTATAACTGTTGAGTAATGCACTGGTTCATCCCTTGGTTTGTCCATTTAACTTGAATTTACCATAGTCAAACAACTTCAGCCAGGTCTTCTACTGAGGCAGACAGCTGCAGAGCGGATGATATCGTTGGGCTGGCTACACTGTAGAGAGCTCTGCTGACTTGAGCAGGTGGGTTTGTCTCAGAAACTAACCTTTTTTTCATGTCTTACATCATTACAGAAAAGAAGAAATTTAAAACTGACTGCAATAATATTAAGGCTGTAAACAGGCAATACCTACTGACAGAATTGGTGCCCTATTTTCTTTCCTGTTAAATAGGGGAGAGGGTGGATTTTAAGTGCTGGATATTACCTTAAGCAAGACATATATCTTAGTTTTAATTTAGGTTAGGTTTTGTTTTCTTCTTATCTTCAGCATACTGAAGTTGAAACAGTTCGGTTCCTTTTTTAAATATCAAAGCTATTCTTTTCTGAAGATTAATTTATTAATGAAGTGTGGGCATTCTTTTAATTTTTTTCTCGACCCAAGAATAAGCTGGCATCCAGTCTAGCCATGGCAAATAAATCTAGGCTGAAAACTCATGAAAAATTTTGATCCTGGAAATGGAGGTGGTTGTTTGGGTTGCCCCTCACTGGGGGAAAAAATCCTTCTCCACAGGCATTGAGAAAACCC
Organism: Apteryx rowi; assembly: GCF_003343035.1. NCBI lineage: Eukaryota > Metazoa > Chordata > Aves > Apterygiformes > Apterygidae > Apteryx > Apteryx rowi. The sequence continues at coordinate 368,832 of NW_020450816.1, forward strand.
TACCACTAGCAAAACAAGCATTTCTGAGTTTTGATGTTGTCAAAAGTCTCAATGTCTTGTGTGTGGATGTGTTTTTTTTCTTTTTTTTTTTTTTTAACTGCTTGCCTCTAGTGGTGTGTACTTCTGCACCAGTGCAAAGGTATTGAATGTTGATGTAGCAGTAGCTAAGAGACTTTTAAGAAATACTTGTAGACTAGAGGTAATGTGATGCAAAGGAAAACTAATTTGGAGTAATGGCTGCTGCTTTGCTGCCCTGGCTTCCCTTTCTCTGTCACAAGCTAATGCATTTTGCTTAGAAAATTCTGTCATAGGTGGGAAAAACCATCCTGAATGAGGAAGCCTCTCAGAAGATTGTATGTAATCGGGTGAAGCTCAACTTAATAAGGTGGAGGAAAGCTAGCTTAATTTCCCTTTTATAATTGGGCCATTCCCATGGGTAAAAAAGTAGTAAATAAGTTCTTTGGTGAAACATGAAGTAATTTGAGTATAATTGTTGGAGTAATTTTTCTTTAAAAAAAAAAAAAACAGAAACAAAACACAAGCACCTCCCCACCCCCAAATAGTTGCTTGACTTTATTATAGTGCTGCTGTTTATGCTGGAGACAAGAATTGCACTTGGAACATGACTGTGTGGTAACTTCTGTGATTGCCGGAAGAGCTGCTGTATCCGTGTGTAACTGTCAGCTAAAGCTTTGTCTCCTTGGTGGTAGCTTAGCCATTATGACAGCTTAGTGTAGGTAGAAATAAATGTACGGAAAGGCCTAGTACTCTGATGGCTTAACTATACAAATAGAAATAGCTCTCTGTTACTGCGACTTTGTTCTAAATAGCACCAGTGTACATGAAGTCAGCTCACATGTTACAGCCGTGTGTAGGATTTACTGGTATCTGTGTAAGTAAGTAAGTGATGGGTGCATGTTCCTAAAAGGAGTATTAAACCCACTTTGTTTATAAGAAAGGCCTCAAAGAGCTCTATAAATTCCATATAGCATGTTAAGAACTGCAAGGTTAACTGGGGCAGTTATGGAAGTGGGATTTGCACACAAGTAATGGTAATCCTGTGTTGCTGGGCTATTGCTACTAGCTTTCTGTGTGTCAAAAGAAAGGAGTGAGGTTTCACACTACTTCTGATTGAGCTCTGCTTTTCTTTTGGCTTTTCTTCAAATCTTAACTCCCTTAATGTTGAAGGGTGTTGAGGTGTCTCCATCCTCTGACAAAATAAACCTGAATACAGCTTGCTGAACGCCTCCCACAGAAAGGAGGATTGTGGCCCAAGAGGAAAAACTATTCTGTACCCCTGCCTCTATCCATCTAAGCAAAATTTTTATGAAAAAGGGAGATGCAAGTGTCTGGAATCAGTGGTGTTTTGTTGTTTTTGGTTGTTGCAATTGTAATTTTTGAGTGCTCCTTTTCTCATGCCTAAAATTAAAAAGGCTTGGTAGCCTTAAAGTTGCAAAGAAATTGTTGCGATAGTAAGATACCTTAGTCAGCAAAACATTTTGTGGGGATTGGGGGTGCTGGCTTCTGGGGGGGAGGGAAATGACCAAAAGCCTTTCATTAGTTCATGTATTTTACTTATTTGAATATTCCTGCATGCATGAACTCGCGATAATAGAAGATCTCACTGATGGGAGGGCAACATACTTTCTTAAATGCATGATTAGGCTGACAAGCCTGTATTGCTTTTAAAGTCTATTTGAATCTAATTAGTAGATTAAATGCTTTTTTAGTAAATTGTCAAATTATTATATTTCCTTCTCCATAGCTTTAATTCAATTGATTTATCTGATGATCAATTTTGTAAACATACAAAAAAAAAAAAAGCATCTGTTAGCAGTAAGATGAATGCAGTGTAAAGATCAATGCAAGTCTTAAGCTTTTTTAGAAAGATTTTTTTCAGTGCAGTTATTTCTGTTGCCTGGTATCCCCACCTAGTGGAACAGGAGCAAAGGTTAGTTGGATACAAGTGTGTGACTGCAGTGTTCAGCACAGCTGGTTTCCTGCCTCCTCTGCCTGGGTGCTGCTGATGCCTCACAGTGACTTGCAAGACATCGGGGTGGGAAGGCTTGTTTAAACTACCTGCATCAGGGAGGTGAGATGCCCCTGCCTGGTGCCTTTCCGTGGTGCTTCCTCATGACTGTGACCATTTGCTGCAAGCAAGTACAGAGGAACTGTCACCTGGCTTCTGCACTACCACAGCCTTTTCTTTTGAAATGCAAGTTCAGACAGCATAATCTTTTATTCCTTAAGTCTTTGACATGATGGAGATGAGATTAAGGAACTGTGCTAGAGATTTTGCTCTCCTTCCTAGCAGAGGTAGTAAAATGAAACACCTGCTACTTTGTCAGTCTTGTACAGTTACTGAAGCATCTCAGTTTTTATTTGTAACCCCCAAATAGGATTTGGGGAAGTGGTAAACATGCTGCCAAGTATATTGGCCATCTGTGTGTAGTACTAGTGCTGAATTGGCTTGCTGCTATGTTCTGAAGCAAGATTTAATATGAAAATACATAACTTTGACTTTGCTCCAGAGTTCTAGGAATTATAGGTGTAAAACAGGTGCCTTAAAGCCATGGGTAAGTGTTGCACAGCCTGAAATGACAAAGTAGATGCATGTGATTGTGGTACAGACAAGATCTTCTGGCCATTGGTAAACAACATGCAATAAGGTGAGGAAGTGGGTTCTGAGCAAGGAGGGGTGAGGCATGGGCTGTCTTCCTGTTTGAGCAGCTTGCTGCCTTCCTCCCTCTGAAGGGAAACTCTCACTYGTCTTGGCTGACATGAACCTTGCGCAGCAGCTGAACGCAAGTGTTTCTCTTGGTACACTGACTCGTTATGGGCAAATTGCACCATCTTCTGGTTTCTTGACTTACTTGATAAATGATTTTTTTCTAAAACATTTCATCTGCCATAAAACTTCTACTAGGTTGTATCTGTCTGTTTGACAACTGTGACCTCATTTGCCCTTCCAGAGGGTCTCCTTATCAGTCAGGTTTGATGCTAACAAACATAGGAAACCAACACTGAAAACCCTGTGCTGCTGCATAAGCTGGCCTTTCTTTAAGTAGGAGAAGGTGACCTACCATGGCCAAACCCATAGGACTTACTAATTGGACACACATCAAAATCTTCTTGATGCTGTGTAGGAATTATAATTATTGTTGCTAATGAAACTTTGCTCTGTTACCTGGAACTGCAGTCAGTAGAACCAGGTGTTTGTGTCATCTTTCTAGGCTTACAGGGGAGCTGCATGAACCCTGTCCAGTTCACCATGCTAGTTGTCCTAAAAACACTCTGTAGTGTCCTAGAGTATTTAGTTTTTTAGCGGCTTAAAAAAAAAAAAAGCATGGATAGCTGTCAGCAGAAGCTGATTGATAGCCAAAAAATTTAGAAAACTTAGTGCATGAAAGAATAAACACTCAACTGTCGCAATTTAGTAATTGCTCATGTCTTTATATTTAAGTTGCTGGTGTCATTTTACAAAGTAACAATGATCTGGAATGGCAACAAATACTTTTTACAAGTTAATGTTATCTTCAGCCAAACTGTGCTGCTCTTGACAGCTGCTGAATTCAGTCTGAGTATCCATTTGTAATATATCCACTTGTTTTAAAAGTTCTTAGTAAACGCACAAGGATTCAACTGTTTCAATTAAGCTGCCAAACTTACCTGTTTGTCAAAATAATTAATACTAATTAGTGACACTACCACTCTTAAAAGGCACATTTTCTTATGGAGCTCAACCTTTATTGTTTGAGGGTGGATTTTTTTTTTTTTTTGCTTTCTTTGAAACACTAATCTTTATAGTTTTTCAAGTTTGAAAAAGTTCAAATCTCATGTGCAGAGACATATTGGTCCTAAAGAAATGAACAGACTAAACTATGAGGTAAACAGCTCTTCCAAAGACTCTGGCTTTCTAAATTCTACCCTAAATACTATTGGATGTTTGTTTTTCAAAGCAGTGACTTTTGGAAAGAAAAAAAAATCAGTCATTGGAGTCACTGTGATGAAACTTGTATTAAACAAGAGGCTTCCTTTTATAGCACCACAAATAATGTTTTTATGTATCAACTGTCTTAAGGTTGACCTGCCACTGAAATTTTGAGGGGCCAAATGTTTAGCTAAATATTGTAGTGGGAGTATTCCAGTTAGCAAATACACTAAACAAAGCTTAACAAGTGTTAAATTCTGAAAATGTAAATTAAATATGCTAAATTAATTACTGCCCTTAAGACTAGGGAATTGTACCATAATACCGGGGCATTAATTGCCACCCTTAGAATAAGACTTGTTTGTTTACCATTCTACCTGTGGTCCATTATTAAAAATGTTCAAGTCCAGTTATGAGCTGAGGTGGTTGTGGCCTGGATAACCATGGGTGTGGAAGGCTAGCCCGAGCTCTGTTTCTGTAGACATTAATATTTGTACCTTCCAGGAGAAAAGACTATTTCCCAGTATGCTTTAGGAAGAGATCAGCTTTACAGAAAGGTCTTAAAGTACTTGAACTACATGATTACTGTAAAAGTAATCCAACTATATGCCCTCATTTAAAAAAAAAAAAAAAAGCTTTAACTTTTTCTTCTATATAGCTTTTGTATTTTTGGATATCTTTCCTGGCTATCATACAATTTATGGCTAGCAAAAGGAATAATGAAAAAGTTTTCTAAATTATAATTTATTAAAAATGCATACCATATGCTCTGAAGCTCTGACAGTTTGAAATTGGGCAATTCAACCTAGAGTCAAGACACTCCCAAAAGATTTAATACCTGAGTGCAGAACTTCCTATTCTACAGATTAATAGGTAAGTAAATGAAGTAGTGAGAGATTGTGTGAAATGAAACTGTACAAAAAGAGCACTGAAAAGGTTCAGTAAAGCACAGCATAATGCTGAGGTACGGTGGAGCTGTGGGCTGCCCTTCAGGCACCAGCTACTGCCCCTCTTGCAAATTAACAAAAACAAAACAAAACCACACAAATGATACTCAGGCTTCCTTAATTGAGCAGCTGGCAGATCTCTCTGTGGACACAACATAAGAATTCCACATAAGAAGCTCCTCCATAAATACTCTTGTCTTCTACTAGGAACTGTCGGAAAAGCATGTCTGGCTGCTCCCGTTGTTTCACTATCATCAGCTGAAAAGAGAGATTTTTAATATACATTCATTAACTAGCAGTACTGCTTTCCTGTATCTATTATGAACATTACTGGGGGGAACTCCCAACCCCCCAAAACTAATAAACCTCCCACACTGCAGTGGCTGTAGTTATGGACACTGGAGAGAGAGATGTGCGTGTACATATACTGCATATTTTTTATATGTGTATTTATTTTATATGTGTACATACATACCAATATAATATAAATGTATATGTTTATATATATAAAACTCTACTGTACTTGTACTCTGCTGAACACAGAGTTATGGCTTTTTCTAAGGCAGATTACAGTAGAACACCCCCCCACCCATCCCTTACATAACCATCAGCAATTCAGGAACAATTCTAATTCTTAGAAATGTTCAGTCTTTTGCCTCTTTACCACCTAGCGCCTAGTTTGAAGTAAGGTTTGCAGAGAAAACCAGCAACCTTTAGACTGACTGCCTCTGAAAATCTTTCTTTATGCCAGGACACCTAAACTTCTGACTGAGAGTTGAGTACATTTGAGGTACTTGTGCCCAGCACGCATGCTGGAACTCACCAGCCCCTGCAAAAACTTCTGGTGCTGCAAAACCTTTTGCTTTGACAGGTTACCTGTGGCTGTAAAAGCCAGTGCTGTGGTGGTTTTTTTTTTAAGCAGGTAAGAGGAATGTGTTGGAGGAGAGAGGAAGTCTTTTTACCTTCATAGTGTAGGGCTTTTGGCTCTGGATATGCTCCATTATTGACCTAAGTTTCTTAGAATATGGATTGTCCAGGTCAGGCAGTAGTGTCTGTTAAATGGAAGCGTTGCAGAGCTGTTACATTCCAATCACATCTCTTATGAATTCATACAAGACAAGTTGCTAATATTTAGGATGGGGGTTACCATGGATTTCATTCTAAACTGGGAAATGTAATCATCTCCTTCATTAAAGCAGGTAAAATAACTCATCTGACTTTAAGCCATTTTTCAGTTTAAAATAATCACTATATTAAGATTTCTTCTCAGAAGTAGTTCAGGCTACAGGAGCAATTTTAATTATAGCAAAGTGTTTTGTTCCACTTTGAGCAATACACATTCAATAGGATTTGACTAATCTGCTACAGTAACAATTTAAGATGTGAAAATCTTTTAAAGGTTTGTGGAAAGTTCTCTCCTGTACTTGGCCAGAGGGTAACAGCTTGTTCAGGTTTTATGTATTACTTTTTGGTCCCTTAACACAGTTTCTCCTTTTAGTTGAATGATGAATGCTGCAAAACCCCCTTGCTAGTTTGTCTGATTAGTGGCCTCTTCTTACTAAATTATAAATTCTGAAATACAGACTAGTTTCCTCTCATATACTCACAGCCTCTGTGCTGATGTGTGCAAAGGATGGCACATTGAAGAGCCCTTGGATGAGCTCCGGGGCCATGTTGACTCCCAGCCACAAGAACATGTTTAGACCGTTGGCCAGAAAGAAGGCCCCGGCCTCTGAGAGCCGCTCCTCAGAGCAGCGGACCGCGGCTGGGACGGCGTCGCTCTTCAGATCCAGGCTGTGCTGTGGAGGAAAAGACCTCAGAGGTGCCAGCTTGGTCATGCTGAGGAAAAGCCCTCAAACTGTTGCTTCAGGATGACTCAAGCACACCCTTAGGCACTGAAAAAGCAACTGTTAAAAGGCTTATGGTGGTTTCTTTCCAGAAAACATTCAGATTAGAAGAATTAGAAGTAATTTATTTATTTTTTTGGTAATGTGCTGTGTGCAACAGAAGACCTATCAATCACAAGCAGAAGGACATAGTCATAGACATAGTCAGCTAGCATCCTTCTTTCATTAGCCTGCATAAGGACCTTGCTAAAAAAAAGTGAAATTCTTACAGAATGCTAATATGCAGTGATTGATGCGGAGTGAGTTAATGTTATTTCCCCATTTTCATTAGGCTAGGGGTTCTCCCCTCCCTCTTCATTTTAGTTTAGCAGCTAGGTAGCAGTAAAAACATAATTAATTCAATTCATGACATGTATCTAGGCCACAAAAAAATCTTTCTTTTGCATCTACACAGCCAACTTAAAATGGTGCATAATTAAACAACTTACTGAAAATAGTTTTACAGAAAAGGAAAAGACATGCAACTAATATAATATACTTACAATTGGCAAAAGCTGGGGATAGAAAAAGAGCTGTGTGTCAGCTACCCCCATAGACATGACCAGCTGCCGATGGTAAGCTCTCTCATCCATTGGAATTTCTGGTCTGCTGACTAGCACGCAGCTCTTCAACAAACAATTCATGTATACTGGCAGCACCTTCATTGCGTCGGGAAGGATGAGCTGAGAGGCAGAGAAAGTCTGTTACTGAATCTATCCTCTGACCTGGGCAAAGACATCTGGACTTTCAAACACTTAAACTACTGCTTAATTGTTTTCGTTGATTAAAAACAAAAAACTAGAAACAAACTTTTATATGTTCTGTTTCAAACCAGATGTGGCAGCTGTGACTGGCTAATCAATAACAAGCTTAAGTTACTTGGCACATAGACAATAGTCCCCTTCTTCATCACTGTTTTTCCTCTGTAACTCATTTTTAGACACCAAATTAAAGCAAAGTCACAGGGGAAAAGTGGGTGGTTTTCCTTTGAACAATTTAGGAGGGAAAAGAAGGTCCAGGGTAAGTTCTTCTCTTTGGCATTGTTCCTAACAAATTTGGTTCTCACCAAGATTAAAAGACTTACTCATTGCCCAGGCTTGTGATTGATTAGTAGAAGCACTGCATGGTATGTAAAAGCCTAAACATATCAAACACAAGGGTGAATAATGTAAAAGGAAACAACTGATGTTGCTTATAGGAGTTTAGTGTTGCATTGAGTCATGTAATTGGGATGTGCTAATTCTAATCTGTAAGTTACATTCAAGAAGAAGAAAGAATTAGAAAAAATGTAGTTAAGGGGAGACCAAAGGAAATAATGATCTAAACTGAATGCTGCCAAAATGGTGGGAGTCCTGCTTTGCTATTAACTAGCTTTTTATCATTCATTCATGTACAAAATCTCCAGCTGTAATTCAGAAAAGAAGAAAAAAAGCCAACTATTCCTGCTCTTTTGAAGTGCCTCAAAAATCTGAAAAAGATATGGAAATATTTTGAGGTTTGCCAGAAGGAGAAAAATAATAAAAAGTTAAATTCAAATGCTTACAAGATTAGAATTCGGTCCAGCCATCTTTGGGTATTTGTTTGAACTGGAAATAGATTTTTTGTCAGAAACAGTTGCTGGAAGGATCTGAAAGCACCTTCCTGCTTAATTCAAACCCCCAACAAATGATCTGAGTATATACAAGAGTAAGCTGATAATTAGTGAACTTGTCATAATTTGGAAAAAAAAAGTGTCAACTTGAGAGAATTTTCAAGTAGTAGGGTATAAAAGTGGTAAGACTCATAGAGCTTCTTACTACCCTTTAGTAAATAAAAGAGTTAACAGGAGTTAACAGACGATCTTAATTTGAAAACCACCACAGATTTTTTTTTTCCTAGGAGTTGGGCATGTAGACATCATGTAGACATCAGGTTTTTATCACTCCCTCCAGCACACCTGAGAAACCTACATGCAAATTCACAATTGTGTTAGTAGCAAGATATGATGTTATTTCCATCTTTTGAGGACAACATTCTTATCTGTGGAAAATTAGAACATTAAAATCTTTTAAAAAGGTAACAGGAAAAAAAAATGAAAGCTGTAAATCTGCACATCATTCCAGCAAGCAGAAAAAGGTTGTCTGATTTCCTTTGTATGAGCATCAGTTTCCTCAGTGCCCCTGCCATGTGCTGCAGAACAACAGTCAATATGTTATAATTGCTACCCTTTAACCCCACCTGTCATTAATAATGTTTGAAGGAAAATTAAAAGCCTATCCTGAGATCTTCCTTTCTGGCACTTCTCATGGCACAGCGGTGGTCCTTCACCTGCTGCAAAGCCTCGGTGGGAAGGTTTTATGTCAGGTGGGTTTTACCTGGCTTACTGCCGAGGGGCTGGCGCAGTTCTTGCGGTAGCAGGCCAGCATGTGCGCCATCTGGTTCACCAGGATCTCTCTGACCGTCTTCAGCGGTTGGCTTAGAATGGCTTTGAAAGCTACAAATGCAGAAGAACAACAGAGCACACTCAACACAGACATGCACTTCCTACGTATCTGTATCTGCTAGATTTTACTAAGCTCATGTCTATGGTTGCTTTTAGTCTCTTTTACAGCATCTTACAGGATATTTATTCATCTTTGAAAAAAAGAACAACGCAATGTCCATACCATGCAAAAAAAGCAATATAGTGTCTGCATTATAATGGAGGGAGAACTTGAGTGTAAATAGCAGGAAACAGCGAAGAATGTGCATTTCCACTATTGTGCCTATACAGCTTTCTGCATTATGCTTCTGGCTACCTTCCCAAGCATTACATTTAAGGCAGATGTGTTTACAATATGTAATCTAATTCTCTTTTCAATTTTACAACATTTTAAGAGTCAAGAGATACTCAAGCTTTGAGCAGCAAGTTGCAAAACATGATTTCCCACTAGGTAATCATTTTGCTTTCCCTTTCTCCCCCTTCCTCTGCCCCAGAGAAAAAAGGAAACAAAGTTGATTTGCCATAACTTTACCTGACTTAGCAAATAAGTTGATAAGTGCATCAGTCTCACAGGTCTTGTAGACATCAGCTAACTGGGAGCTACAGTTTAAACCTATATTGTGTATGCGAAGTCGTCTTTGCCCACTTACTGAAGTGTAAAGGACAGCACACTGCAACAACAGGAACAAATTCCCATTCAGTTTTATTTTTTAAACAAAAAGCCGATCCTCAAAACTTCCAACATGCAAGAGTCAAATTTTTATGCATAAAAGGCATATGATTACATCTGAAGACAGCCTCACCTAGCAGTGCTCATGAACTATAAGAACAACATGCCTATAGTTCCTATGGAAGTATACTGGACATGTAAATGCATTATAAAAGTTAGTAGCCTTAAAATTAGAAAAAAATATGACTAATCAAAAGGCTTATTACTTTCTTGTTTGCCACACACTAATGGTATCATCCAAAAAAAAAAGAGGCAGCTGACAGTAACTTTGTAAATCAAAATCTGTAACTGTGTAATATTTGAATAAGTTATTACCAAAAGCCAGCAAACAAATGCAACTGAAAAGACACTACAGAAATGGGAGGCCTTCTGAGAAGTACTCTGCCCATCACATTATCTCATGGCAAAAACTACCCAGAAAAGCTTGCTAATCTTGAAAAGCTGAGTAGGTCTTTTTACATGAATAAGAACACGCTTATAAAGTCAAACCAGAGGTCCAGCTAACCCCGTATCCTGCATCTACGATTGGCATAACAAAATCTGAAGGGTAATTTAAGAGTTTACTTAAGACTCCAGTTCTATTTTGTTTAAATATAATGCTGGCATCTAGGAAAACTCTTCCCAAGCATGAAAAATAAAGGAACTGAGAACAAGATTTCCTGCCTGCTAACATTTTACTGGTATTGCATTAGTCAGGCTAGCACTTTTTGTTTCCTAGCACCACAATAAAATGCGAATTCTCATCATCTTGTTTAGAGCCTGCAGGGTAAACACAGAGACTCCAGATCGCTGTAGTCAGCCTTGCATTAGATCTTTCACAAGTATCTGCCATATGAAAGAGATGCAAGTGTAACATCTACAAGGCATGTACATCCCCTGTCACTACTGTACCATGTCTCTAGCAAATGACTTCAGACATACCAAACTGGATGCTTCACAGTACTATATTCATACAAGGATCAACTGCTCAGTTATAAAGTATATTTATAGGGACAACAAAAATTCAAGCAGAACAGAAACAAAAGTTCAGGCAATTCCATGGCTTAACTTTAAAACCTTACAAACTGTAACATTTTCTGTTATTAAATAAGAAAAAGGTCATGAATAAGTACCTAAAATAGCAAACGTCAACCTCCCATCATCTGATGATACATCTTTGGGATACGTCTTTTGTTTGGAATGGGACTATCATAAGTTTCTTGGCAATTTAGGCAGAGATGTATCAATTTGAATTATTGCCTAATCTATGTTTCCAGGAGCTGCTACTGAGGATAGAAGCTTACATTGTGGAGTAAGAATGGAAGCAAAGGTTTCATTAGCTTTGGAAGAGCCTGGTATTTTCAAGGTTGGGATGAAGCTCCTGATGCTATAGCATAATTCCTATCATAATTCTTACCAATCAGAGGGATGCTCCTGCGGCTGGTCAGATGCGATGTGATGGGGTTACTGAGTTGAGCAAATGGCAGTGCCATCTCCGCACAGGAGATGACACTGCACGTTGAGTCAGTCAGCAGAGCACGCAGCGATGCCGGCTGGTGAGTGTCATAGGGGCTCTAGCGCTTGTGCCCAGAGAGTGACGGAGCAGGGCAGCTAGCTGATAGTTTGCAAGCAAGGTATTTCATTGCATAAGGTACCATTGCTGGTGGTTACTGAGTGGTCCATAGGTTTGGAAATTATGTTTGGCCATAGAGAACTGCTCTTCAACAAAGAATGCCACTGCAGTAATGGTTTCCATATAATACTTAAGAGTCTCATATTCTAAACAAACTTATGCTGTAAAATGGAAAAATAGCTGATAAGGTCTCAACAAATGTTCAGAAAGCATTTTGGTATCCCTGAATAGAACATGCAGTATAAATGTAGTTAAACACACTAATTATCACAAAGAACATTCCTACTTCTCATGTCCAGATCCCTCAGATGTACGCTGTTCTGGCTGTCCAGCTCACTGCTGCGTCCCCTAACTGTACGAACGTGCATGCTCTGAGAACAGCTGCTTGGTTCGCAGCTCAGCTGCGGACGGAATTATCTGACATACTTGGAACGCTTTCTAGTTTACTAGTGAGATAGCAATAACATACTTACTGCTGTGTGCTTTTTGGGTAAGATGCAATCTTTGGTCAGTTAGTTAAAACCTTTTTCTGTTAGTGGTATTATGCCACCAGAGCTTGGGCAAGCTGTCTCTGGCTCCCATCAGTCCTACACCATGACTGTTTTATTATGGTCGCAAAAGTTCTTGCTCATAATTTCATGAAATGACATGTCATTAAGTTTTATACCTGAATTAAGGCTCCACTATCTTCATTCAGTTTGTCATCATGCTTGAACTCTACTGTCACTGCCTTGTCACAGTCAACTGCTGCCATCTCTACATCCGTGGTGTTGTTCATGTAAATATCACCAAAGAAGTCAGTAGCCCTGAAACCTACAAGCAGATAAAAAGACAACTGTATCCTTTTATTTAACAGTTGCAAATAAAATTGACATTTTTTGGCTTTTATTGACGTTCATTAAATTTTGCTTACTAAGCAAACTATTAACCATTTTCCCTGTTCTCAAGGGTGCCACCAGCCAGCCCTGCTGATGGCACTGTCCACCTGGAAGGATGGCAAGGGGAGGGATCTTTGATTTTCTGACAGTTGGGCAGGAGAAAAAGACAAGCAGCGCTGATGAGCTGTGGAGCTGTGATCTGACTCAGAGACACCCAGAACCTTTTGTGCCATTGACCTGGCAACTTTTGTGTGTTTGGGTTCCTCAAATACTTAATTTGAAGTAAGAACGAGCACTTGAAAAGTAGAAGCATTACTTTCATTTGAAGTATTTAGAAAATGAGGGGACATGTATGTGTCCAGTAACAACACTGGTTTTCATACAACTTACTTGCAGCCCAGGATGCATGCATAATCATCAGAAGCCTTACGAGTAAGTGAAAATTAGGTATACATAATAAGGGCATATCCATCTGTTTTATCAGTCTATCCAATTACTTTTCAAGAGGTGCATACTGAACTTAAAACATGAAGCCTTATATTACAAATAATCTGTATAAGACTTCTAGTACTGCATTATTTAAAATTACATATTATCGTATGCATTCATGTTAATTTCCATCCCCAAAAGGTACCATTACCTGTACTTGTTCGAACCCTCATTATTGCATCAAATCCGGGTTTTTTTTCTATATCCTTCCTGAGGTCACTTAGGAACTGCGGGCTATCAGAATTGAGCTAGAAACGCAAAGCAAAAGTTGCAGTTCACCACTAGGTGGCAGCAAAACAGCAAAAACCCAACCCTTCCCCCCATATCCAGGAAGGTCTTTCCATATTTAACATCTCCTTTTTCCTTTAAAAAGGGATAGAAAATGCTGATTGTTACTTCATTAACAGAAATATGTATGTGCAAGTATCCACCAATTCATTACTAAGTGTGGACATCTAGAATTCCTATTCAATCAACTCTATCTGCAGTAACATCACTTACCCTGCAGGCTAGCTAGATGTTTAGGGCACAGTCTCCAGAATTACAGGGTAGCCTTGTTTCCTTAGCAGAAAATGCTTTTGCAGGTCAGCTCCAAGCACAGAGAAAGTCCCCTATTCCCCATAAAATTCCCAGGTAATTTTGAACAAACAAGTCAAAGTTCTTATGGCTTTTTTTTTGGTCTTTATCATAAGCATTTATATTTTTATTTATTACAGGAGTAATTGGCTTCCCTACTCAGATGCCGGCATATTTAAGTAAGTGGATTTCATTTTAAGATACTAACCAACTTATTTAGAAGTACAATTAATGTTTCAAGATTTCTGTTTGAGCCTGATCTGTCATTTCTAAGTCTGCATTTTATCTCCTGGGGGTTATAAGTAAACTCTCTAGAGTCACTGCACTTTTATGCTAAGACGTGGAAGCACACTTCAAAATGAAAAGAAAAACAACAAATCCCCAGGTGTTACTATCTGACAGGTAAGAAACTTGCACCACTTACCTGGAAATTGTTGTACTTGTAGAGCGTTCCTCCAGTGTACATTGTGACAAGGCCCATGGAAGCTACGTCCACATACTGATTTGGGAAGAGGAACAAATCCACACAGCAGCCATTAGCCACACAATCTCTGGCTAAGGTCTCATAAAAATTTACCTGGGGCTGGAAGAGTGTCTGCACAGAAATAAAAAATATGAATGTCATAACATTAGATACTGTTGATAACCAGTCAAAATCCAAATGCTCACTTGAAAAAAAAAAAAAAAAGATGAAGTGGAAGTTTTAAGTGAGACATGGATTAGATGTAAATCATGTTGTCCTTTCTACACGTTCCATGAATACTCATATAAAATGATTCAACTCGGTACCTTCTTAGAGGACAAAATCACTAAACCAGCAGGGGAGCAAAGGTTCTTCATGGATGGAATTACATTTGCAGCTGGTGCATTTCCTTTATTGGTAGGCAACGTTGCTTTACTGTAGTTTTTCTTTAGTGTCCCTGTAGGGCCCATACTAATATATTTGTTCACTACATCTAAAATCATCAGGCAAAGTGAGAATGAAATATATTGATGGAATATAATAAAAATTATACAACCAATCTCTGTAAGAGAAAAAAAAAAGGCTCTATTAAAGAAATTCAACTTCATAGCAGTCCATTGTGAACTCTGAGTAGAAAATACCTTTTCTTTATCTGTGTTGAGTAGCTTTTTGTCATCTCTGTTTCTCAGCTTCCCTGGTGCTTCTGCAGTTGGCAATGAAGAATGGAAGATAAACAGTTTTCCAGCACATTCTGCAGTCTGTTTCAAAGACACCATATTGGCATTTTATTCTTCTGCTAAGATCAACAGCTGAGCCTAATTTTCATACATTTTAGAGTCTCAAAGCACAGTGTAAACTTTCTGTAAGTCTTTCTAAGCTAAGTAATTCATTTAGAGACCAAGCTCTTGATGGAAATGAAGTCTCCAAAAGAACCAGAAGTTTTATGTCAGTAACTTAATCTAGCATAGACATGTTGGATCATGCATCATTACAGTAACTTCTGCACAGGCAAAACTAGGAGTGCATCTCCTACATACTGTTCAATTAAATACAAGTATTATGCAACAAGCAACAAGAGTAAAAAATAAAAATACTAAATTGGATAAAATTAAATGGAAATGTAATTTAGCAGAAAAAGTATTTTGTTCAGTTTAGGTGCACTGCTATTCATTATATTTTTATAGAAGAGTGACAATTACATTCCTGTACTAAATTCCACATTCAAATCCATACTAATAATTGCAGGTGTATCAAACTTTGCAATTAACATTTCCTCCTGTCACCAAGAAATGAAGTAAATGGCAGTTGTATTCAAGTATTCCACTTTTAGTTAGAACTGTAAGGAGAAATATATTTGCCAACCAAGATGGCAAACTGTTGACAGCAATCCTTAAATTCCAAAGAACAGAATAACAACAGTAACAGTACCACAGGCATTTTTGTATTGCTAACACACTTTTCCACCAAAATTCAGAAAATATTTTATAGCTCACTCTTGCTGTTGAGACAGCTAATTGGAACAAAAACTGATTAGCAATTTTGAATTCTTCAACTATTGAAGATATTGGCTGAAGGGAGAGGAAGGAGAAAAGCATGATTTGTCCTTTCCCCACCCAAAAGAAGAAAAACAACCAGGCCTAACTGCACATCTATGTTAAAACTGCAATAACTGAGACTACGCACACAAATCAGCTCCCAACAGCTTTGCTATTCTTTCCCCTCCAGATCATAAGGTGTCCGCAAGATAAGGATATTCCACATTTCAAAATAAGCTGTGGCATTCTTCTGGGAAAACTAGAAATCTCATTGTTATGGCACAAATGCAAACAATAGCAGTATCAACAGTAAGCTACTACTGATAATGTTTCTGGCAACTGTTCTAAAATGCATATATCTTCTTTCTAAAAATATACCAAAATTAATCTCAAATATGAATATAAACCATGTTGGGTTTTTTTAGAGAAGAATTGTTTTCCCAAGCACACATATATTCATATAAAAATTCAGAGTGAAAATCCTTAAAAATTACATTTTTAAAATGTTGAGTTAAATAGGTTAATTTAGAGCTACTTTCTTTCATAGTGAACAATTATGACTCTTAAATTCATTTTGTAAAAGCGAACACATCTGTACACATACCTTCTGGGACTATGAATAAAAAACAAGAGAACAGATATTAAGTAAATATTTAAAAAACAACTTTGAGAAATGCTATATATTTTCAGTTTAACAAATATATCTACTCAAAATGTCTGCTTCACTTGTATACAAGCTCACAGATAACTAAACTCTTAAAACACCACTGGCTGTTTTCTGCCCCTATAAATCCTGCAGTAAACCATGGTGTCATTCTTTTAATTGGCAGCACTCCATGAAAATGTCAGCACTGTAGGGGATGTCCCTGGCATACGGAAAGCACTGGGGATGCATCTTGACCTGCGGATTCATTTTCAGCTGTATTCAAGCTGTGAAAACTTGTCGGTTAAAGGGACCCTCTCCCCTCCCCCCCAGTTCCATGGTCATAAATATCTCCTGTTTTGCATGAAGAGTCAGCAGAAGTTGGAGGACAGGCAGGCTAACGCTGTCTTATGCTTTTCCTGCCCTTCACGTGTACAAGGACAAGATGTCTGTGCAGACAACCAGAGTATCTAATAATTTTCTTGTAGTAACTAAAGACCTTTTTCTCCCTCTCAAATGCTGAACAAGAAGAGACTGACTCCTGCTCCCCATCTTCTCCTAAACATCCACTCCATGTGGAATAGACTCTAGGGACTGGTTTCCCTTAATGAGCAAAATCTGGAAACAGATGCTACGCTTGCCAGTGTTTTTTGACTAAAGCAGTTCATACATACTGTTAGAATAATGGAACATAAGTGTTGGAAACGATCAATGATTTTTTTCTCGTTTCCCATTGTGATTTGTAAGAGGATTTGGCACTAGCCTTTAGCAGACAGAATTTCTGTAGATTATCAAGTCTTGTCCTAATTAAAGAGTTGGTTCTCTTGCAGAGAGGAACATCTAACCTTTAGCGCCTCCATGCCAGCCTGAATAACAGGAGCAAAGACAGTCTCACTCTCGTTAGTGTCTGCAAACATCTCTGGAATCTGGTCCAACAAGCTAAGAAAGAGGAAAGGATCAGTGTTTCAAGTGGTTAGCATAGTTGGGATAATCCTCAAAACCTGTAATATGATGAGTCTTCACAAAGGAACACACAAATTTATATTAAAAAAAAAAAAATTTTGGTTGTTCAATTTCTTAGGATCCCAGCCAGAATGAAACAAAATAGGAATTTTAAAGTTCTATGAACTGCAATGCTTCAAAACTGGTAGCATGCAGTAAGTAAAACTGAACGGTTGTTCAAGTGGTTGTTGATACCACTTTTTCTTTGCCTCAGAGGTGGAAATACATGACTTGAAACATCTGCTCGCTCCTAAGGCATTTTGATAAATACATGCACAACACTTCCCCCCTCCCCCAGACTGCAGGACACGATTTACTAAAAGGCTAACACATAGCATAAGCATTCAACTCCTATTCAAGAACAGGATAGTTTTATTTTACTTGTTAATGACAGATCGTGATTCCTGAAAGTTGACAAGGAAACCATCCAGCAAAGGAACAAAAACTTCTCCAACATCTGAGACCACCATCATCTGAGGTTGGGCTAAGTTGCTCTTTACATTAAAGAAGTGAAGGACCTTGTTATAAGTGACAAAACCAACTTTAATTGCTGAGGATTCTTCTTGCTCTTCTCTGCAAGAAAAACAAAAACAACTGGATATAATTTTGAAACACTGACCTTGCAATAAAAGCGTTCCTTTGAAATGTAAGGCTGCTTTCAGATCGTTATCCACACTGCGGACTAACAAACCAAATACCAAACAACTAGATGTAATGGCCCCAATCTTTGCCTTAGCTCAAATTAAAACAACCTAATTAAATCAAGCACTGTGGTTTTTTTTTTTTTTTTTTTTTTTTTTTTTAAGAAAGTCAACCCTATCAACTGTGCATCCTATCCAAACAGTCAAGAGTCCCTAAGATAGGGAATAAACTGCTGCCCTCAAAAACATGGAAAAGTGAGAACAGGACAATTAGTTACAAGACACAATCAGAAAATCAGCTTGATTTAGAATACATTATAATTCAACGATACTAATGATGGATGCCTAATTAGAATAGTAATTATGCTTGAATACCATCTGGTGACTTTTGGACATTGGTGGGTCAATCTTCTGCAGGACTGCTTTTAAGCAGCAAAGGCTCTCAGACCCTCCACAGCTGCATATCATGCAGAAAACGCACTGTAGAAATTGCTCCTTACTGCTCCTAAGTTCCCAGACCAGCTGAAGATAGCAGGCTGCTCCTGCGAACTACACCTGCAGGCACCCTGCCAGCAGCAGGCTCAGTTTGCGTCTTTGTGGGTTTAATGCCTCTAAGCAACGGGCTACTGTGCCATCAGTAAGCCATTAGGAAGCTCCTCTTGTTAATGACAAACCAGGCCTTTAGCACCAAAAATGCCAGATGCCAAGTCTACGGTACCAGTGATTATCAAAGGTCAGCCTATATTCTCTGTACTGCAACATTAAACATCTAAGGATGTTTATTCTTAGATAAACTTATCTTATGGGGGCATGTCACAAAAACAGCACATACTGAGTTTGCAGTCTAATGCATGTTTTTTTGAGGGGAAAGAGTTTCATATTTAAGGCACTGAAACTTGGAAATTCCCATTTAATTTCCAGCTATGCCTCTGATTTCATTTATGATATTAGGAATAATTTAATTTCTCTGTGCCTCAGTTACCCATTTGTAAAAAGGGAATTTTTGTTTTTTAACCTCACCAGGCTGTCGAGCTATATACCTACTGGTGGACATAAAGTTCTTTGAGATTGCAGCAACTGGAACCACACAAATAGCTGGGCTCACATTACTGGGGGTTTTTTTTAGTTCACAAAAGAAGTCACTTAGTAAAGATTTATGATTATAAAAAAATTAACACAAAAAATTAACACAAAGAAATACGCTAATCAACAGACAGGATACCATAATGTGCAGAGACTCACACAGATGTTACTACCATACCAAAACATTGGTATAATACCAGTATTTCCAATAATAAGGAAATTAGGGCAGAAAATATGCTATTTACCCTTCACTCTAACCTCTGAAGTAGCAAGGGGATGTTAAAATCATCCTGAACTTCTGATAAATACACCACAGTAAAGAAGCCAGGGTTTGAAAATACTTACCCTACTAAAGAGCGTAAAGCCTTGGCCCCACCAAAATCAATGACAAGGCCCCCACCCCATTCCCTTGCAATCAACAAATTGCATTTCATGACTCCACAAATGCTTGCAGAATCGAAACTCGCACCTAGGAGGGGAAACAACACAGACAGACTTTCCCTGCACTTCCAATTTATTTTTTCTTACAGCAAATAGAAAATACTGTCACACTTCTTCATGGCTATCAGATCTGTTTCTCTTCAGAGCAAAAAAAAAATGCCACTGGCAGTTCACAAGCTTCATCTAAAACCCTGAGCTTGGGAGGGAAATCATTTTTCTTGTCTACAATCTGTAACTCTCATGTCAGTCTAGAATGTTAATCCCCCATTCCTGTTTTATGGGAACACAGCTGGACGAGATAGGGGCTACTTTGATCTAAAACAAAGCAATATTCTATGCTGAAACGCCCCATTAGGAAATATTTTGAATAATTCTTCAAAGATATTCCAACTCCTAGATAAATGCAACATTTCTGAATTTACGTTTCTAATCATTCCCTGCCACTCAGACACTACTATTTTGTTAGTAACATGATTAAGAGGGAGCACTCAGGAGCTTGATGAGGACAAGATATTACTAACTTTCTGCACACGCAGCACTTTCCTACTTTGAAGAGAAATACACACATCTTCTTACTAGTCACAAAGTTTTTACACAGCAGGTATTTGGAACAATTTTATCAGATATCGCTCTTATTGCCACACTTCGTAAGATACAATTTCTTCTATCATAGTTTTAAAGATTAGTTATGAACATGGGAGCCAATAGCATATGTAGCTCACACACTAATTAGTTCTTTTTAAAGTATCAAAATGAGACATTTGAATCATAAGTGCAGGAATGTACTCAAATGTTTTTAAATTATGCACCTAAAAACTGTACTTGCACAACTGGTAGCCTGATTTTCTGCCTTAATATTTTAAGCAAGCAGAAAATGTATTTTCTGCCATGCTTTAAGTCTACAACAGCACAAAAGCCCTTTCAACAAGGACACTTCAGATACCCACCTTAATCCATTTTTTGCCAGCTTCTTCCCACTTCCCACTTCTCAGCCATTCTTACAGGCTTACCTGGCACAAGCCTTTACAGCAACGACCTTTTTGTTACGCGCATTACTTTGTTATCCAAAGTCTTTCCTCTTACAGATTTGGGTTCCTGGAAATCCAAGCACAGGGTGAATTCCCAGCACAGGGCTTTCACCTCATGGGATAACAGTAAAATATTTTTCCAGGTGTCAGTTTCCAGCACCAGAAAATGAGCACACAGTGAAGTTCATGCCACAGTGCCAAAATAAAAGTTTCACTGCAAATTTTGGTGGAGTGCCTTACAGTAATTGTCTTACTCTTTAAAGACAACACACTAGTCTTTGAAGAAAATGAATGGCCTGCCATTTTTTTTTTTTTCATTTTTTTCAGTGGACATGAAAAAACTTTGGCCTTGCAGACAAATTAGCTAGCAGCACGTCTCTGCAGAGTCCTGGCGCAATAAGAATTAATATATGTCATCTTTGTGATGATGGACAGGCACTTGCTTTCATTTTTCCTTAACTTCCCTTATTCAAGCCTACGTGTTTCTAAACCGCCAACTGCTTTTTATTACCACACTCATTATCATCTTCGGAGTGATGTGCAATCCTGATGGAAGGCTTTGAGATATGTTCAGGATAATATCAAACACTTGTGTCTCCAGTTCAATTTTCAATAACAAAGTCCTTGTGAGATGGCCTTACATGGGCCATGTCTGACAAACTGAGTCCCCACCCTGGACTGGAATTTATTTCATGCACTGAGATCCAATGAGGAAACATGATAGAAAGATTTATACCATATCCCAGATTACCTCAAGGATCTTGTCTCCTGCCCTTCCTCACTTTGCTCTTTCCATTTCTAAAGCCTGTTCTCCCCCCTGCCAGTATTGTTATCTGGAACCTATTTCCTTTCTATAGGCCATTCAATGCTTTATATGCTTTAACTGAGAAATATTTTGTCTACTTAATTTCTCAGTCTGACTCTCACTGGTCTCATTTAACTATGTGCCTGCATTATTTACATTTTAATGAAAGCTATACAAAAAAATATACTGCCACTAATATTAATCAGTAGTAATATTAGTGCTGCATGTTTAACACTCACAAAGTAAATGTGCTATATTTCATAAAAGGTTTGTTGCTTACGAGATTTGTTTCCCCTCTCAGACACGTACCAGGCAGACAATTCTCACAGCAAGAAGCTTTAAAAGCTTGCTAAGTAATGACGAAGAGCTAAAGATCCAAACCACTAACATTTTGGCTTTAGAGAAACTTGACATTTTTGAGTACTCTGGTTTGTTAAAGCGATACTTCCCTGATTAATTTCATGAGAAAAGCAGCATTGCAATAAACAGAACTACAGCAAGTAAAGGCAAGCTACAAGCTGGGATTTAGCTGATAATACCACTAGAGTTCACTACAAGAAAGGAAAAGAAAAAATGCTCTATCTGCAATTAGAACAGATTCTTTCTATCCATATAGTACACCCAGACATCAGTCACAATGTTAAAATTAACATTTGGTCACTGTCACCTAAAAAAATACCTGTATTGTAAAATTTGTCATTTTCTGGAGCTTTCTTGTTATCACCTCTCAATGTGCAAAGCTTCATGAAAACTGCAGTGTAGCAAGTTAAGAAAAGTACAATTATGTTTCTTTACCTTGGAAGTTTATCTAGCAGAGTCTTCAGTTCATCACATATAAGTTTAACAAGGCCACTGTTTATGTTTCTGTATGATACATCAATCATGAAGATATAAGCTGGTGGTTTTGGAGGCTTGTTGTTCTACAGAAAAAAAAAATCATTCACAGGAAAAATTAGACAGTGCCCTGTTATGTCCAACAAATAAAATTTACAGATTGTACCATCAAGACAATCTAGTGTTCAGTAGTCTGAAAAATGCTATGTATCATAAATAGTAATTATTACAGAAAGATGACCCATATTGGGCAAAGACCATCCTTGGAATAAAACACAATTACCAGAAAATAACCTTCTAATGGAATAAAATATGTAAAGAGTAACAGCTTATTAGATAAGATGAAACACTGCAGGAATTTCTGTAGGAATTCAAGTTTTTAAATAAATTTGTCTTTTGCTCTTTTCTGTACCCCATACAGTTTTTGCATTCCCTGTACACTTACACAATAACATTTTGTTAATATAAATATTTAGTTTTCATTAGCATTTGCCCCTAACAACTGTTAAGTAATTCCTAACCAACATGGAAACAGAAAATACCAGTTAGCTGCTAAACCAGAGTTAAAATATCTCAGTCCTTAGCAGTACTAAGAGGTGACCATCTACATCGTGGCTGGCTGTCTGTCTCATGCACCAGTGCACTCTGGACATCTGAGAAAGCCGTATTTTTAAGAATAAGCTATTCTTCTGCAAGATATATAAAGCATGAAACTTACATTCAGTGTATGTAACTGCTGAATATACAGCAGTGACTTGGACTGATATGGATTCCTTTGGGCATAACTTCTTACTCATAAGTTCTTATTCATAATGTAAGTGGCACACAAATCATGAACATACAGTACTGTGACAAGTTTCTATAAGTAACAAGAAGCAAGATGTAGTTTTTGTTCCTCAGTAAAGCAACGTAAGGCTTACAGATGTACCCAGGAAAAGCAAGCATAACAACAATCTTCACAGTCCTTGCTATAAGCCTAAGATCAGTTTTCCTAATTCTCATTAAACTAGTAGTGGTCATTAATTGGTGTCAAATGCTGGTCAACTTTCCATTATAGTCATATATGCTATTTCACAGCCTTCACACAAGTTCTGGCCACTTGAGTTATACTTATTATAACTCAAACCCAGAAAACTGTTTTTAAAAAATTATCTAACCCTTTAATTATGACTCATCCATAGTACCTTTGGCACACTTTACACTAAACTTCATATTATATCCTTGATCTCACTTCATTTGAATCACTTAATACAGGATTAACTTTAGTTAAATAAAACCAGGTGGTATTTTTAAAAGCTGTTATGTTTTCTGTATTTGGATGCTAGTTTCAAAAACTGTATCAAATACTATTTTTTAAACTCCCATATCACACCACCATTTATAAAGAATCCTTGCCTAATTTCTGACATATATATGGTAGAAATGAGAACTTGTGCTCTTGCCACATCTGCTTAGCAGGAGCACAGTAAGGCAAAACAGCTGTTATTTGTTAACATTTTCTGTAGCTGTTCA
This sequence comes from Apteryx rowi, assembly GCF_003343035.1. Lineage (NCBI taxonomy): Eukaryota > Metazoa > Chordata > Aves > Apterygiformes > Apterygidae > Apteryx > Apteryx rowi. The sequence continues at coordinate 392,329 of NW_020450816.1, forward strand.
TCCTTGTCATTTGATAAGCACAAAAGGAAATGACTTTTCAGTTTTGGTCTTAAACTAGACGTAGAAAAGAATTAAACTTTGCTAACTTAGAGCAAAATGAAAAATGAAATACAAAATAACATCGTTAACTTCTCTACAACCCATGACTTTACATTTCCAGAGAAAGTCTGTATTTCATAACAGTGTTGTTTTTTTTTTTAAACATTCCAGTAAGTTTATACAACAGGTCTTTGCAACAAAAAGAGAGACCATACTGGACTAATCAAGGAAACTCCATGGTTTAAACTGTATGGCAAAAGCCACCGCACTGAAAGCTGCATTGTGAAGAGGCTGCATCACGTAGGATCACGCTCTAGAGCAGACAACAAGAACTGTGAAAACGACATGGAGCCCTTCAGTACACGTGAATTTTCAAAAGCTTAGCTGCCAGAAACCGGCAGAGCTTCACTGAATTTGATGGAGCTACACTGATGAACACTAACTGAAGGTCCCTTGCTTTATTTTTGTAATGCCTCACTACAGCTACTCAGTTCTCTCCTGTTCTGGGGTTAACCCAGATCTCAAAGAAATCCATAAAGCAGATCTCTGGGATCTCACTGGACTATGGACCAGTCCCCTTGTGAGAAACCAGAACTAAACAGTCTGTTGATTTCTTTTGTAACAGCAATAACTTGATGGTCTGAAGTCTGTGGAAGTTACTGGTATCTACTTCAAGACTTCACAGGATACAACTGTCTTTCTTAATTTTATTACTACCTCAATCCACTGACACTTATTCCACTGACAGGAAGAAAATTCTGCCCGATGTCAGCAAGAACAGAAAAAATACATCCATACTGCAGACGGACAAAGTCACACTTGCAATTTTGTAAACCAAGCTAAAATTTGAAAAGTTTAAATAATTTATACTTCAGGAAGTACCAAATACAGTTCTCTAATGAAATCAGCCACAAATACTTTCAGTGACTTAAGTAGGCTTGGACCAAGCCCTTAAGTGAGTTAATAATAAGAGAACTAACCCATTCCACTAGAACTTAATTTTTGGTCAAAGCACTAAAACTACTCATGTCAGGAAAAAAATGAGAGGTCAAATTCCCATGCTAAGGTTTTCAAAGTTGAGAAGGCAATTTAGATATGTATCTGCCTTCAAAACTAATAAAAGACACGCAGCTAAAATTCAGCATCGCTTTGGAATTTCAGCTATATCCTCTAGACGGTGCAGCATGCTTGCTAGGACCAAACCAATGCCCCGGCTGAACACCAGTGATCCATGACTTTGCTGCACTATTTGTTATTCTTACTTGATAGTCTGATACTCAGCGGCATGAAAGAACAAAACACAGTATTGTAAGCTCAAATTCTGTGCATCTATCTATGTTTTCTAAAATGTTCCTGGACTCTGATATTCAGCTTACAGGTGTGTTTATTCTAATGCTGGTATTTAAAGGATTTTGTTTGTTTTGATATAAAATTGTAATTTTACATACTGGAAATACTCACTCGACAATAATCCAAGGTAGCAACATATTCATAAGATCCTAGAGATAACTCAGGCCTTTCATAGTGGTCTACCCGTCGGCCAATGTGGTCCAGATGTTGAAAGAAGAATGGAGGGACTAAAAACCAAAATGAGAGGGGGAAAAAAAAGGATTTATATTTTGGGGTGAGGGGAACAACCCGACAACTACTTCCAACAAATACAATGAACTAATGTAGGCTCTTCTTTCATTGTTCAAGGGACATGTGCAAACGCTTAGCCAGGTTGCAATGTTTTTTTTGCTTTTTTTAGGATCACTTTGGTTTATAGAAAAAAAAAAACCCACTCTAGTAATGCAAGCTCCTCTTGTATTTGGAGGACAAGGCATATTTCCCTATAAATGTCTATGTTCTTCCAGCCCTACGCTATTCAGGCTTAAGCAGGTGAAACTGGTACAGGTTATTTCCACAGGCAGGAGTCTGCCATTCTCAGGTTATAGACTAACAGCAGCTATTTTGTTAGTAGATACAGTCTACTCAAAGCTTAATTCAGGTCACAGAAGCCAGAAGCTCTGCAGAGGAACAGAGTTAAAAACAGCACTTTTCCTGAAGCCTGTGCTGCTTTGTCCAAAATACTGCTTCATCAGAAATAGCACTACAAGGTTCACAACCCTGGCCTACTGTACAGCAAACTGCATCGAGTCCATTAGATTGGGAACCCTCTGTAGCTACAGATAAAAGATGCAGAACTCAACTCCAAAGAAGCATTAAGAAATCAAGTGGCTTTGGCACCAACAATCTATATGCAGCTAGTCTAATGGTTAGAGTCAGACTGAGGAAGTCATCTCTGGATTTTAACTCCTCTTTCCTTGACCAATATACATTGAAAATGTTTATTTTTCAGGTTTTTGTTGCCTGTAAAAAAAAAAGGGGGGGGGGAGGGACATTTACCTAGTTCATGGGGTACTTTCAGGCCTCATTAAATTTTTTTTTTTAAAGTGCTTTCAGACTTAGATGAACGGCACTGTAGTAATACAAAGCAAGATTTAAACTGACACTTCAGTTAAAATCTTTTACTTAAAATGTTCATAATGCAATCAAATTTATGTTTATGAGAGTTTAAATCACTAACAAACTAGGAAATTTGTTATCTTGCACAAACATTTGGGCCTCAGGCAGAAAAGAAGTTGGAACGAGTCTGTCAAGGTTCACATTTCAGAGCTGAAAAGATTACTGTATTAGGGAAAGCACTATACTGCTGTGATCCAGCTGAGGAAATCTAACTTGATACAAATGTCTAGAAAGGCTAGTTCTGGCAAAGATTTGGGATTTAGCCAAAAGCACAAGGGCACTTATGAGTCACATGCAGCACACTTGAACAAATATGGCATGGTATCTTCTGTGAAAACCAACACTTGTCACAGTAAGATTAATAGGTTATTTAACTATTGCATCCACAGTCATGGACAGGACTAATCTAACATAGTTCTAAATATTTGGTTCTTGCTGAACACAGATTTCTTTAAAGGAATTCATTTTTCTACAGAAAAGTTGCTTCAGTTAGCAATATACGATACAGCAACTTTGTAGTCTGTGGTGACATATTGTTTTTAAATAAAGTTTTGATCATATCAGACTGGAATTCATGATTCAGCATTGTTATTTTTTCTTACATTTCTTTTCAAAAATTGTACTGAACAAAAGTACTTTACTTGGGTAGTATTTTTTTTCCATTTTGAAACAGGCCTAGTAACTGCATCTCACTAAATTATTTTCTCCTCAAGTCAACAAGTCAAGAAAGTCATTTTATGGATATAGTTTCTTTTTAGCTTTATGGCATTTGTATGAATCATATATCAGAAAAACAACACTTACCATCATTTACACAGTTGCAAAATCCACACTGATACCTCCTTCCACCTTCAATAAACTGCATGAAGGGACACATATAAGCTTTGCACCTGTTGCATCGGATTGGTCCAGTGTCCCCATGGTTTACAAGATAAAGAGGTGTCTAGATAAAGAGGTACACAACGTTGTAAAAAGCAGTGCAAACTTGAAACCAAATAAAGGGAGCTAGAAAGCTTCTGCTCAGACTTAACTCTTATCAGATATCACCTGGATCAAGAGATCATTGTTCAGCATTTACCCAAATTCTGCAGTACAGCTGGCTCAAGCCCAGAGGTCTCATGCAGTCCGCAGGAAGCCAGAGCATTCAGATTTGGCCACTCAATAACATTTTTTCCCCTTCAGCTTTATTACAGGTCCTGAGCAGGATTAGGTGAATTGTTGCAGCCATAACTGGAAAGAGAACTTGCTTGAGCTGCAGTAACCCTGTTTTTACTTAAATAAACAATGCATCTTGCTTAACAAAGTGTCTGGAAAAGTACCTTCCAGCAGGAATGAGAAAGGCTAAATTACAACTTCACAAGCCTGTTCTGGTATTTATCACAAAAGGAAACAAGGATTCACACCGAAAGCCTACAATAAGAGTTAATCTAGCCTTGCAGTAGTGCCTGATAAGAGCCAGCCCAGCCTACAGAATTGTGAAGGCACTGGAAATTTAGCACTCTAGGCTGGCTTTTTTTCCACCAAAGGGGCTCTACAGCTTACTAGGAGAGCTGCTGGCCTCAGCTATTTTGCCCTCTCTGTCAGGCTGCGCTTTTCCCAAAGAAATCTATCTGATGCTCATCTGTTGCATGTGGCTCTCTCAAACAAGTATTTGCTAAGAAAGCTTCTAATATTTTCTCCTAAATACCTCCCCCGCTAATGCTGCCATGTTATATGCTCTACTAAGGTTTATATGTTGTCAGGGTTACCAGTTAGAGTAGAAGATTTAGAAGCAATAGTAATATTTATTGAAGGAAAGTAAGTAGAGCAAACAAATGCAGCATCTCAAACACTTGTCAGTTTAATTACACTGACCATGCTTGCTTATAGTCTCTGCCAAAACCACAGCTAATGGAAGACATTTCCCAGATGTCTCTTTCTGTAATAACTGTGCAGCAATTGGAAGATTCCTGTGATTATAATTCATGTGTTTCATGTGAAAAGTCATACTTGAAACCATTATACAAATGGAAATTTGTTCGATTATTCCTGAAACTTTACTGAGCACAAATGTGTTTTGCATTTGTCTCTTTTTTTCCTTACTCCTTTCAATCCCAACTAAACACCCCTGAGCAAAAGAGTAAGAAAATAAATCCAGAGTTGGGCCACAAGGCAGATCTCCACAAGAGGAAAAATGCTGACAGCCTTTGAATGCTAAAATTTTTCCACTAGCATATTCATTTATTCATTTATTCATTTAAAATTTTTCTGCCTCTTCTTACAGAATGCACATATTTAATCTATTATACACTTTTATCTTTTATTGGAGCATAAGAGTCTCTGAAAAACTAGAAAATCGTACTTGTCTTTTTAGCATTCACTGCTTACAGTACATTATATTGTTTGTTTATACTTTATGGAGACAATTATTTTACTCCTTTATTTCTCCCATGGGCTTAATGCTTTTGCCAAGGATTTTATACATACAAGTAGATTCTACTACATGAGTTTTAAGTGCTCCCTCCTGCTCTACTGAGGTATTATTTTACTTTGTGTTCTTTCTTCTATGAAAATCGAGTTTAACAAAAATTAACCAATAACGTCAGCTGGTAAACTACCAGGGACATTTCTCAGATATGAGAGCCCAGGCTATAAAACCTGTTCATCAGCCTCAATCACTTAATAAGTTTTAAAACTTCTGGGTTTTGCTCATTACTAGGCAATTTTCTGCTTATCATTCTATTGTATTAGTTTAACAAGGCCTGGATCTTGTTTGCAGGTAGTATCATTACAGTATCTGACCTGGTTCAGAAAACAAAACAAAACAAAGCCTATTCTGGATGTATTTATACACATTGTTTTAGTAATTTTAAACCCAATTTTGATACATTTAATATTATCCAAGAACAAAGAAAAAATACAAAACACCAAATGAACATACTCTGAAACACCTGACCAAAAATGAAGACTCATATGTAGCATGAATAAGAACAGTCACAAAAATAAATAGCATGTAGTTCAGAGCATTGGTGTCTACTTTCTTCTATACATTTAATAAATAAATAAATAAACTTTTTAAAGACAGCAGAAAGAAAAATATGTTTTTTCTTCTCTTTCCATATTTGGAGTGGAAATTTTATTTTCCCTCTCCCTTTAAGCTTCTTAAAAAGTAACAAACAAACAAAAACAGTCAATACGAAGTTCCTTTTTAAAATGTGGGTTTAGAGCCCCAGTAGCCTAAAGCTTATGTTTGCAAAGATTTATGTACATGTTTAACTCTGTATGTCAAATGGTTGTCTTCAAGTCACTCAGACTATGTACAGTGCATGAAGTTAAAACATGTGCCCAAGCCTTAAAAGAGTAATGCCCACAGGCGATGTTCTGTAAACTTTTACTAGGTTGGATTCTGCTTTGTCTTACCCAGAGAAATAAAGGATGAAATACCAATGAAGCAGGCTATTTTTTCTTGCTGATAAACTTGTAAAACCTTAAAAAACAATCAGTGAAGCAAAACGCAACCAAGAAACACATGCAATAGAATTTCCTCCACCATTACTTCTCACTCAGGAGTGACTAATGACTTAGTCCTTACTCACTCAGCATTTTAAGGAATTTATCTAACAAAGGATAATCCTGCAAAAAGCCCCCACAAATCTGATTTCTTAAATTTAAATTTGTATGTACATTCTGGGATTTTTTAAAAAATAATTTAAACCATTAATTCAGTAATGAGCAACATCTAATAATAAAGTGTTCGGTGTGATAATTTCAGAATAAACACTCTGACAAAAAGCATCAAATCACTTCTTGAACAACTGGGTTGTGAGAGAAACTTCACCTCATAAAAATGAAATCTTCCAGGGCACTCCAACATAAAACTAATTTTTTTTTTTTTTACCCCTCAAGAGAAATTATTTCCGATTAGGTGTATAAAATGCTATTGCATTTCCAACTGTTAAAGTAACCACTGCCAGGGTGAAATACCTTTTTTTTTAATCCAGATAAATCTCTGTGGGAATTAAAAAAAAATAAATAATGCACATGCATTAAAAAAAAATCATAAAATAGAGTAAGTCTGCACTAATGAATACAAAAAAGAAAAAGTGTCATCATCCAAAGCCAAAAGCAATGCTGCTAAATGAGAAAGTCCTGTTTTATGTGCTCTACTCTCTGTAGATGTCACTGTATACCAGAAGACAGAGAATAGATTTGCTTATGTTCCCCTTTGTAGTCAGTGGCAAACTCCCAGAGAAGCAGGGGAATAAGATTAAATCCAAAAATCTTAGAGATTCCATTTTTTCTGAAAACCAGTGCAACATTCCTTTTTCATTTGCCTTTCCACCTATGAAATTATGAGCACTTTTTCTCTCCTCCCTTAAATCTCTACCAATAAAAACTGAATCAAGTTAGATATCTACCATAACTATTCGGACATTTGCTATACTTGTGTGTTATGTCCTTATACCTCTCTTGATTCTTATCTCTTCACAACCCTTTCCTATTTGGACCATCCAATCAAGAACAGAGACAGAATCTCACAAAAATGGACTCTTAGATATTGATTGGTGGTCTTCTGGCACTATCAAAATATAAATACCTATCAAAACCAATGACTAAAATGAATACATGATAGCCAAAATTTGAATTGGATTGGACACATATAAGGGGTGCCTATTACGCAATCTGAAGGAACAGAGGCTGAAAGAATCAGTTGTGCTTGGAGGTAGAACATTATGGTCTTACATTAAAGCAAAGGGGGACTGGGCAGGAGAGATGGGAAATGCTCTGACAGACTTGCATAAACTTTCCCTTCTCTGGAAGCTCAGGGCCTCACTGGAGTACAAGTACTGAAAGTCGATCCTGTAAACCATAACTTATCCCACTATTGGTCCAAATATAGCTGGGAAACCAAGAGTTTTATTTTGTACATAATTCAGCAAGAACATCTTTTAGGAGTTGGTAAAATATCAAAAAGCAATAGTTATACATTGGTGGCACAGCTCCAAAGTGAAACACTTCTGTATCATTTACCAAAAGGATTGTAGCCTATGCTTTACTGTCTCAGAAAACTGAATCACTGAGCATGCTATTAAAATAAAGTTCTGACCCACTCCTGAGGGTTCCCTGTGATGTGAGCAAAGTATCACTGTATTCATATTGCAGGATCAGGGCCACAGCTGGAAACTATTAGAAATAAGGCTGTGATAAAGCTCTAGATCATCATGGCACAGCTCAGAAAAGGTATTGTAAAGAGAGAGACAGAGAAGAGAAAGAGTCTCTGTCTAGAGAAAGAGACATACACAAACACTGAAGAAAACTAGCCATTAATCATGCAAAAAAGAAATACACACCGCATGCTATCTGTTTTCATTGTCAGACTTGCACGTATAGAGCGGGCTGCAAAAAAGCATTTATCTGTGCTGCATGCTGAAGCTCCACATGGGATATCTTAGCATTTGCCTTTTCCTACCTACCATGGCCAAGGCAGATTCCTAGTTGCTCCTTAACACACACCCTATCAGTAGAGCAACAGGTCTGCATTAGGGACCACATTTTTGCCCTTAGTTTACTCCATCATCATTCAGATGCATTTAACACCCCAGGACTGAAATGGCAGGAATGCTATCATATTGAAACGTGGCCCACACAGCTTGCAAAGTCTGACTGCATGCAAAAGGAAATGGCTTATGCTAACCAGAGTTTTCAATGAGATCAGTGTCTGTCTCTCTCTCACACCCTCCAAGAGGGGGAATTTGCCACCAGTTCCTCTATATACTTTTGAAGAACATTACCACAGCAAGTCACTGAGGGACACTCTACACAATGTAACATTGTATACTACACGACAAGCTGCCTGTTCAACTGCAAATTACATCAGCAGACAAATGATTATGACAACATATCCTACGAAAAAAACAGATTTAGAGGATCTAAGATTTCAGGAGACTACCTAATGCTCATTTTTAGATGCAGGCTATTTGTTTCCAAAGGAGAAGAATATCTCACAGGTTTGGAGAGCTGCAAAGATGCACATCTTTTGATGACTTCAACGCCCCCCCCCCCAACTGTCTGTATTTCCTAGGACTGCTGGAGGGGTTTGTTTTCTTTTATTATATCATCATAGTTTGCTTTTGGGAAAGACTAACCAGCCTACAAATAATCCCTGGGTTTTGAGTTGCTTTGCTGATTTGCATTAAAATGTCAAGTGAAGCATTTCCCTTTGTGATCTTCCTACGGCCTTTTATCAGAAACCATTCCCTCTGAAGTCAGAAATGATTTTGCCTATTCTTGGTTTTCAGATGTTAAACGCTATCAGCCTCCTCAGCAGATATGACTCAAAAACCAAATCTGGACTATCTCCTCTGCAAGGTTCACAGCAGGTTCAAACATTCTCTGCAAACAGTGCTTTTTCATCTATTTTCTTGTTTGCTTGTCTAACTGCAGCAGCACGGCTGAAGCATCAACCATATTATGCAGTATCTCCTGGCTCAAACCTTGCCTTTACAGACCACATGATAATCCAAGAAGCACATTCAAACCTTTCTGCTCAAAAACACTCCGGACCCAGGCCTAACATTTAACTGTGTACTCAGCAATGCAGAAACTACTGTGCATGGCTGGTGAGTTTCCAGTCAGCACTGCACGTGGGACATGATCCAGTATGTACCAAAATAAACAGAAAGACACTCATTGATCTCAGTGAATCATACCTCAGTCTTTCTACACAATCTTTATTCAGTCAGCGCTCCCTTTTTATTCAGTTGGTTGCAAATACTACCCTTAGAGTTGGCAGAGTGAAAAGTATAAATACAGGCTACTCCATTCAACATGGGAAGGATTGTAAAAAGTTTGAGGATGGGGGAAATACATGAAATAATGATATAACTTTGGCATCGAAAAGTTGTCCTTCCCATTAGCAAAGTAAGAACTGGCTTTTAAAAACTAGGTAAGCTTATTCTTTAAAACTACCACATCACACAACTGACAGAAGACCAAAAAAGAAAAAGAAAAAGGTTTACTATCCAAGCTTAAGAGAACCACCACAAGTTGTCCTGGTCATGGATCCCAGGCAGGGAATACCAAGCGTTAACAAGACAGCGCTCTCCGGCACTTCTCAACTTTGAAGTGCTGACTGTTATTTGGATGTACAGACATGCTGTATCTCAAGTGAAGGTCAGCAGCCAGGATTAACTGATGATATAAGCAGGAGTGTGAAACTGGATAATCAACAAACTGTGCTGAACAACAGACTTCCAAAATGCTAGCACTTTAAAACAATCGGATCGCAAACAGGACCCATCTCAGTTCAGTCTATGCTCATCCCAGAAAAAAGGAGGACTGGTGCAGAGGTATATATACAAGACAAGAACAAGGGATGGAACAAAAGAGAGACAAATCTTCTCTAGGACACCCCCATCCCCCTCCTGTTAGCACCCTTAAGTATGATATGCACATGTTAAATCACATGAGAGGAGTCAGGTTCATGCCTGTGTTAATCCACAGCTCCACTTCCCACACATCAATATCACAAATGGTCCAGCACCGCAGTCCTTGTCTGAGATTTTTTGGCACTACTGTCACACTAACTGTAAAACTGTAGGAAAATAAGAAAGGCAACTTTTAAGAAGCCTCTCTACAGACACAGTAAGTAATAATCACAAGGGAGATAGTCTAGCTTTAACGGTCACAGGAGTTTCACAATAAAATCAGAAGTCCGATTTTCAGTGAGATGGCATTCTGATATTTTCCTCTGTCTGGCTTGACATTCATTCAGGACAGAATGAAATAAAAGAAATTTAGCATCACATTTTACAGAAGTAATTGGAATTAGTAAAGATGCCTTGTTCGGGCATCATTTTTATTTTTTGCAGACCATGGTAGGAGAGTCCTAAAGTATTTTCAAGAGAGCAAAGCAGAATTTGGGCTCAAATGCCTACTACTACTGACTTCTCCTTGACCGGCCCAGTCTTTTACATGTGCTGAATGGTTACATCAACGTTAGTTTATCCTCACATACAATTTTTCAAGATTGCCAAACACATGATAAATCTAACACCACAATTTAAAATACAGGCACAGCTTACTGACATACAAACATAATGGACACACCAGCAGATCAATTCCGTTTTAAAAGGTCAAAGACCATTCAACACAAACACAGCTGTTACCATTTCTAACATGCTCTAGAATATCCTTAGGATAACCAATCAAGCAACACTCCAAATAGTGCTCGTGGAACGCAGAGCTCAAGGTTTAGGGAACAAATATTTAAGTTCATAAATAAATCTGAGTGTAGCATTGTGATCTCTGAGGCAACACTTCTCCTAGACAAAATGCTGCAACAGGAGAGCATTAGCAATATTTTTCACACTTTTGTAGCATGAACAAAACCAAAAACTACCTTGGGATTTCAGGACTGTTTTGGCCTGCAGGGCTATTATCAGCTTTAGAGGGCAAATGCATGTTTTTCCATGTGTGTGTGTCTGTGTGCATCTATCTTCAATATTTGAGAGAAAAGTAATTATTGACTTAAGATTTATAGCATGAATGAATGGTCTGATGAATGGAGTGTTTTTGCCTCTCAAACACCCAGAGTTGTTTCTCTTTTGTTAGAAGGCATTATTGAAACTTTTTAAAGCAACTGACTACTCATGTTTGCATGTCTGAGAACTTTTTACAACAGCAGCACTCTTGCTCATATTTTTGCACAACTGAAGAAACCTTAAGAAAACTTAAGAAAGAAACTTTAATTAGAAAAAAAAAATTGACCGGTTTAAGAGTGTTTTAACTGGAGGTGGATAAAATAGTTTTGTTTACCTTTGGGCCTCCTTGAAAAATGCTTATTTGCAAACACATCTCTAAGGCTAATTGATTTATTTCCACTGATATCAGAAAGAACTGGGAGTGGCTGACGTGTCATGCCACATTCACAAGCCAACTGTAGCTGCCCACTTGCCTCTACCACAGGAATACTTAGCAAGAATAAGGAGAATTATTTTTTTATGTGAACAAAAAGCAATTAGGAATATCCTCATCTCCGAAGCAAGGAGATTTGAAATGAATTTAATGTCCTTTTCAAAAGAAAAGTCATTTCCACATGATATAGAAGCTTAGTTTCGAAGTTCAGCAGCAAAGCTAGCTGTTATTTTAAAAATACCACATCAGGCAGGAGTGTTCACATTCTGAGTCTCCCTTCCATGAATACTTTCACTGCTATGAGCGCTGGATGCTTCAAGAAGACTCTGGGACCTCCAAACATTCAAAACATTTGTATGCAATCACCCTCCTTCCTATTCTCTTTTTTTTTTAAGACTGAGCTTCTGCTGAATGCTACAAGTAAGGACAGTGTGGAACTGAGCTGTGAACTAAGCATTCCTGCAAAGGACACAAACCTGTTCTCTTGCTCCTTTACTCTAGGGCTGAGGAGGTAATCTATGCCTCCATGTAGCATGTGTAGATTACCTCTTTCTGTTAAACACAGTATGAAAAAGGAGTCCAGTTTTGAAACACCAGTTTCCTGTCCTACAAGGAGAGGAGCTTCCCTTCCCGCAGAAAAGATGATGGGACATTCTGTAAAAGAAGGCTTAGTCCCTCTTATTTTCCTACAGGACAGCGTTAGAGCCTTCTATGATTAGAACCGAGATGTAATCTGGCGTAGCATTTGTTTGACACTATTCTAAAAATCAAAATCAAATTTCTATTCAACTTAAAAAAACCCACATTTTTTCTATGAAATTACATACTTCCACATTGTTACATTCAGAATACAACATTGCACTAATGCACTGGTAAACACAAGAATATGTATAAATGTTTCAAAAGCAAAATACAAACTTCTCATCCTGAACTTACTAAAAAACAGTGTGTTCTGACTCTGTAAAGTTTCCAGGGTAACTGAGTAACATCCCTGAAGGCTGAATGTTAGAGTTTGCACAGTCTTACAATGTTTAATTTACTGTTGTTGCTATGATTAACTTTGGCCAGCATATAAGAGGAGACAAACACCATTTCAGGAGAGTAGCATGCAGTCTGTAGAGGGAAATGCACACGTAGAATGGCAAATACCTTTTAGGCAGCTATTTTGAGTTACAGATCATACCTAGCAATAGCCAAAGTAATCTTTTACTTGCGTGTAATTTTTGTTGGCAAATGCTAGCTAATTAAGTGGATATGAATATTGTTTTCCTTTGCTGTTTCCCTTCCCTATTTACTGTTGCTTAGTCATCTTTTTCTTCTGCCATTACCATTCTGAAGAACAGACACAGCTCTTATTTTATTAGAAAACTATTTGCAGCATCTTAACTAAATCTTTAGAAAAGCAGTTTCCCTTCAAATTTGTATAAATTAATCAAGAATTCTGAGTACTATTTGAATAAAAGGCACATACAATTGTCAGTTTTCCAAGTCACTGTCCTTCAGAATTACCTCCTTACTAAAACAACAATGGTGCATGGAACAACATACTACAGAAATACGAAGAGTATTTTAAAACATGTAATAAAACAAAAGGCAGAAAAATTTAAATCAGTAAATTTACTTGAATTAGTAAAAATCCTGCAGACAAAGCCTTTGCTAACTTTGGCTCTGATAGTTCTATTCTTACAGAGTGCAGTTACAGCCTAACAAAAATGTTCTCCTACACGATGAAGTCTTGGGAAACAATCCAATTCCAAATGCTTTACTACTAAATGCAGACTAGCCCAGGGCACACTCCACAAAGAAAGCTTTATCTAATACAGGATTTATACACCTCTAGTTAAGCACTGCAAAGTCTAGCTTACAGGCACTGGCCTCCGGAGTGGTATAAAACTCTCTAGTGAGCCATCTGGAGACGGCAATGAGTTCTGGGCTCCCTGTCCCACACATGACAGAGTCAGGTATCCCAGAGAAGCCATGCAAAAAACCTAGACATCAACCTGGAGCTAGCTAGTAGGAAAAAAATGGTGTTGACAAAGCAGCAAGGTTTGTCAAAAATCCATACCGCTCCAGAGTCCAGGCAGACTCAGAACTATGAGACCAAAGTCTCACAGTCCTCTCCCAAATGAAGGCGTCAACAAGGATGCTTTGAAACATGTTATATTTTAGCATCTGGAAAATGAAGGAAATAGGCTTAGGCTTACACTTAACAGGGTGGGTATACAGCAATGAGTTCAGGATATCACTTTATGGTACCAAGACAGTTTCTACATGTATTGATTGTTCTAAACAGCTCAACAACGGATTAGGTATAAAAACACCAAGCCTGAGAACAAGGAGTAATGTCCTGTAGCACGGTCCTATCTCTAAGTCAACTGGCTTAGTTGCAAGCTACAGCATGGTACTGGTGCATGTGCTCTCTCTGGTCCACTGACTTCCATCTGCAGAAGTTTAAAAAAGTTTAAACAAGGTAGCAAACTCTTCTGTATAGACTGGTCAACAGCTTGGTGGCTAGGCCCCTGTCCTAGCAGACGAAAAGGGGAAAATTTTAACATAGTCAGGCTAAGTGTCCTAACTGCTAAGTTTTATCACACGAGCAGGGCTTCCACTCTCACCATGTTTTAGAAGAACACTGCAATTAGCGCAGATGGCTTTGATAGTTTCTTTAAAACATTGACAAAAATCACATCCTACTGGATCTTGGACAAACCAGGGACCAGGACTGCAGAGCATGCAAAGCTATCTGTCCTGCTTACTATTCAGAGTTAGCAAAATATTATCCACTCAGTGGTATACAGCTGCTGTTTTTGCTCTGGGGTCCCCATTTAAAGGAAGGAAGCTTTTGTTACCTACACTGGAGAGGAAAAGTCTTGTGCCTTACAGGATAAAGTAATTTCAAATAACCTAGATATAGAGGGTCATATGAAGTCTGCACAAAGGAAAAAGATCAGATTGTCTTCAACAACATGAAACATTCAATAAGCTCTCACATTTCATTTTCAGTGGTGTTGGATATGAAGAGGAATCTCAGTTACATTGTCTCAAGCACATATGGGGATTACAAAGTTATAAGCCAACGTGGAAAAGGGTCTGACCTTTCAAAACAGACAGACAGCAGCACAAAACTGTTGCTAACCTCTCTTTCAGAACTTTTCCCTCAGAAAGTTTTCTTAAGCCTACCATCTTTTGCTATAAAACAAAACTTTCTAGTAGTATGGACAATTTTACTAGCTATCCAAGCAATTCATGTCTAAAAAGAGACTTAGAATGTGAAACTGCTGAACTGTGTATAAAACCTGTTGCTCACATGAGCTTCCATGCCCAAAAGAAAAGGCGGCAGCAATATAGAAAGAAACTTTACAATGAACTTCTGGGTGAACCCAGAGCTACAGACCAGCAAGTCTTACTTCCACAGAAAGAAAATTGTTATATACTACAATGGAGGAGAACATAAAAAGATACACAGATAAATAGGATATACAGAAGTAGAGTTGACGTGGCTCTTGAGGAGCAACATCATTACATATAAATCTATTGAGTTCTGTCAAGAGTCAGCCAGCACACAGACAAGCATGACCTAGTTGATATAATGTACTTTGCTTTTGAAAAAAGTCTTTTGACAGGATTCCTCATCGAAAGTTCTTAAATTAGCTAAGCTCTCATGAAATACAGGGGAAAGTCCTCTGGTGAATAAGTAGCTAAATAAAAGACAGAAAATAAAGGGTAAAATATAAACGACCGCTTTTTACAATGGGAAGATGCTATTGGCAAAAAACTCAAGGATCTGTTTTGCAATCTGTGCTTTCTAACACATCTGTAAGTGATCTGAGCAACGGAGCAATCAGTAAGGCATTTAGCTTGAATCATTTTGTACTGCCTGCAAACTGCGTGTTCCAGAAGTATCCCACTCTACTCAAACCAAAGATCAGCATGAGCACATAACCACTAATAAATGTGTGTGCCTATATAAAAATTTGCTTCAAGCTAAAGCTACAGTCCCCCCACAATTCTGACTGACCACAGTATGTGAACAGCAAAACCTCTCCGAGTCCCCACTAAGACGAGGGTAGATAATTAGTGTGGGGATTTCCCTAATTCTTCAGATTCATTTAACATTTGGATGACTCATTTAAAACTCAAAGGAACAGGCAGGTTGCCAATATCCACCTCACTCATCTTCTAGCTTCTGCAAACCTTACAGCACTGACACAGCTCTACCTAGGAAATGCACCATCCCTATGAAAACCATGGCTTTCCAAATGACTCAGCCAGACTGGTCATCTTCAGAAAGCTTAATATTCTTCCAAAAAGGTAAAATGGCCTTAAGCTCACCAACATCAGCACTTCTAAGAAGTAAGCCCATTCTAGTTTTATCTTTTTAACCAGTTAGAGAATTAACTGAGAAGAAAATTAGAACTGAAATATTAAATTCTCACCAATGACTATTTCTACAAGGAAAAAATCAAATAAATATGAAAAAATATTGTAGAGATTGATTAAACAAATGCTAAGGAGCAACAAAGAAGGTTACTTCAGAAATTTAAATATTTAAAACCATATATAATCCCTTGGAGTTGTTTATATTTGCTTTTAAAACATGAAATACTCTTTTAACTAACTTCTGTTAGCAAGCACTATTAAATGTTAAACAAAGATCACATGGTTTATTCATGCTCTGGAAACATTCATACATCTCCAAAACAAATTCATTTAGGGCTTGGTCTATGATGATAACTGTGAGAGTTAGTTTATTTTTATAGACTGTTGCTAAAGCAGTGGTGCACTAAAAATAAGCTCTGTCAAACAATGATACCATATTCTCAAAATCTCTAACAAACAAATACTTTTCATAGATCATCCAAAACAGGAGAGTGAAGATGAAGTGTTATTTCTGAGCAATGATAAATAAGGACTTGGTATAGATAAGATTCAGAAATGTTTCTTCCTGGTGAGATTTCTTGGGGAGGGGGGAATATTCTCATTGCTTTTGTTCTAATGATTTACAGCATACGTGTAAGGTTCACTAGTCAACAGTTTTCTAGATTGGCTTTAGACATTTGGGGATTTTTTTTGTAGCAATATTTGAGAGACCGTGAAGTCTTGTTAACAGTTCATCTACTGAATTGTAATATAAAGAATATTAGGAGGTTCTACTATTAAGAGGGTTGGGGTTTCTTTTTTTCTTTTTTTTTGAATTTATGACAGACACTAATTACAAAATTTCAGGAAGTGTTCCAGGCTCTGTCAGCCAGAGCACTATTGATTCTTCAGAGTCAAATCTTAAATGGAAGACAAGTGAAAAATATCTAATTGGCAGAATAAAATGCTGCATAACCTGTAAAAACTATAGAGTTATTTAAGAGCAATACTCTATCCAGATAAAAATAGCTTATTTTCCAATAAACTTCAAGCAGAACTATATGCTAATAAGCTATACTAATTTCCCAGATGTAAACTAGCTTGGAAATTTTTTCACAAGACCTTGCTGTCAATGAGTGACAGGAACAAAACAGATTTGACTGCAAGGTGATGTCTGTAGTCTCCATTACACATACATCTCTGCCACTTCCAGGTCCCCAGTTACCTTTACCCACTTCTTTGTATGCAATTGCTACAGACAGAGAATCTCTCTGGTACTCCTTGCTGCTGCCTGCACAGGTGGGAACAGTTCAATACATTGCTCTGCTGGTCAAAGTTTAAGAGACACTAAGCAGACTACACAGTCTTCTACCCATACCAACATGAACACCACTACTTATAAATAATCCACCAAAATGTTTTCAATTAAGGAAGAAAATAAGGGGTGTGCACTTGTGCTTTCCCTCTCATACACACATCCAATTCTATCAGTGTCAGTAGACTTAGTTATTTCATTACTTTTTTATTAAATTTTTGCTGCAGTGCAGATCATATAGCATCAAACAAAGCACGGACAGGAGGGAATATGATCTGCAGTTCTCACTGATAATGTTTAGGCCACCTGACCAGAACATAATGCTTCATTAATGCAAACAACATTCCCCTCAATGAAATCAAAATCCATGTTCAAGACAGTCACATCCAGAAAAGAAGAACAAGCCACCTGAAGGCTGGCACTGTATCCTCAAGTTACGTGGAAATTAGTAACCAACCCCTACCCCTTACCTTGCAAGGTAAGGGTTTCCTTTACTTCTAACTGCCCTAATATAGTAATAGCATAGAAAAAATATGACATGAATTCTGTGGTAACAGAGACCACTGAAAATGCAAATATATTTCATATACTATTTTAAATTCATTCTCAACTATAAGTGATGGTCAAAGCACAACACCAGTTAATTAAAAAGCTATATTCATACAACACCCATAAGTCTATTAGTCACCTGAATGACCTTGAATGCCCATAGCTTTTTAAATATGGCTTTATTAACACAGAAAGACAAGGCTTATGCAATATCCATACATCATAATGGACTGTGCACGGACTTTCTGAAATTCTTCCCATGATAATAAAAAAACACATGCAATATTAAAAGGAGGCTAAATGCTAATTGTATCATTGGTCTGATGAAGTGAATCTTACAGTTCTAGTGAGATCTGTAGATTTTTTTCAGCTGTTCCTAACCATATAAGCAGCTGCACAAACCATTCATGAGCATTTCACAGCTATGGTCTGCTAAATCCTCATAACACTTGCATTTCTTCTTCCCCCTTTAAAAAGAAAAGGAACTGAAATTCTATGGATGCTAGCACTGAGTATGTTAGAAACCGCAGAAATGGAGACATATCTGCAGCTGAAGCTACAGTGAAGATGAATGAAAGGAAACTATTCAATACAAGGCTAGAAACAATCATGATTTTAAACAGTTACTATGTACAACCTACTACTTATCAAGAGATAAAGAGATTAGATAGATTCCCACTCTGCACTGAACTCTGTAACATGTGATGAGCATCACCTGCTGGCATCATTAAAAGGCACTTAAAAGCATCCATAAGATACGCTAGATATTCTGAAAGGAAGAACA
Source organism: Apteryx rowi (assembly GCF_003343035.1). Taxonomy (NCBI): domain Eukaryota; kingdom Metazoa; phylum Chordata; class Aves; order Apterygiformes; family Apterygidae; genus Apteryx; species Apteryx rowi. Next base: position 410,778 of record NW_020450816.1, read on the forward strand.
TTCTGTGCCTTGTAGTCACTAATTCCAGGCAGAAAGCACCATAGTAGGAAATTCAGAAACACAAATAAGCTCTTGAATATATTTTACCTCTATAAAAAGCCCAGCTCTTTCAAATTAAGTGGCTATACAGAATTAAAGTGGTTATAAATCCCATATGGAAGACCATTTTTATTATAAGATCTTAAGAGCAAGATCTTATTTTAGCAGCAGCAGTGAAGACAAAGGATATAGGCAAGCCTCGGAAAAACTGCATCAGCTAAGAACTGCCTGGCACTTCCTACATTAACAACAACTCTTCAGTCCTTAACTTTACCAAGCTATAACTGTTCAGACTGAAATTTTCCACGCTGGACTTTGGCCAATTTTGAGAGACATTTTTCAAACAAAGATTTTCAGCCTCTTCTGAGAAAGAGGCTAGGGAAAAATATTCTGCTCTATACAGATTAATGAATTCTGCCAACCTTTCTTCTGAACAGCTTGAGAGCACCAGCACTTTGGAAATGGTGGGTCACTGAGCAGTTATTTTTGCCAGCCCTGGGAAAACCCTCCTGAACTTGGCCAAGTACAAGTGTTTGTACATACTGCTAATTTACATATACAAAAGAGGTTTAGATTTTAGCAACTCATTGATCACCCTATCCAAACACTGTGTGGGAGACAGGGAATGCATGCACAGGGGGCATAAATGACTAGAAGCATACTGAAAGTGAAAGACAGATGCAAATGAGGAGCCAGCAGGAAAGCAGAATCGGTACTATCTCAACACTGAAACCAGGATACAGAGTACTAAAGAGTAAAGCCTAGCCTGTAAAGTGAAGGGGTGGGGAAGCAACAGCAGGAGTTTTATCTGGGAGAAAATATGGGGGGAACAACAAGGAAAGTCTGCACATTCCCCTCAAGAACTGGAATGAAATCTAAAATTACTATAGACAAATGGTGAGATTCAGTATCTGCAGAACCACAAGCAATACACCCCATTTCCCTGTGGACCTCAAAGAAAACTACATACTACCCTGCTAAAATAATACTCTTAATTGAAACTACAGAGGTCTGTTGGATTGGAAGTCATCCACCCTGATAAAGCTGATAAAGAACAACATCTGTTTTTTTCCAATATATTTTTCCAAAAAAAAGTAAGAATTTACTAGTAATAAAACAAAGAAAATCAAAGAGTGTAACCCCAAGCACCGAAGCTCTTTGAGATTTTAATTAGGCTTTTCTGTGCATGTGTTCTATGAAGGAGTTTTTGAAGACATGATCATATACTATAACTTCCATGAGACCCCTGATTTTTTTCAGCAAACAGCACTCAAAGTAAATTGGTGCAGCACATCAAAAGGAAGTGCTGTCTCCAGACCTCTGTTGCAGAATTTAGAAGCCATGTAAAGGAGGAGGCAGACAGCCGCACACAAGAAAGCATGGCCCTATGGATGATGCAGTTAAATGCTGCACATGAGAACTAGTTCAATCCCTGCTTCTGACAAAATCCTTTGATGAAATGGTCTCACCATTTGTCTATAGTAATTTTAGATTTCATTCCAGTTCTTGAGGGGAATGTGCAGACTTTCCTTGTTGTTCCCCCCATATTTTCTCCCAGATAAAACTCCTGCTGTTGCTTCCCCACCCCTTTACTTTACAAATGGGTCTACAAATGGGTGCCAAAAATGGGTGGTTACTTTTGACTTTTTTCTATGACAGTTCATTCAAGGAGAAAATATCCTTATCTTCTCTCAGATTGTTGTGAAATTAATTACTTCTTAAAAAAACTAAATGGAAAAATATCACTCTAACTATAACTGTTCATGTCTTAAAAAGACAGGGTCTGTTGAAACAGTTTGTGGCTATGTTCTTTTAATGCCTGACATTAAACTGACAGTGCTGCCACAAACTAGAGACAGTTGTGGCAACATCACAATCCAAGTGATTCAGATAACACAGTAGTCACTCTTGCACCTTTTCCAAACAAAAATTTTTATCCCCTGAATTTGCATCATGACTAGACTGCATCTCATTGTCTTGTGTCACCTCCTCACTCTCCCCTGCTCCTCAAAACTCAGGGGTAAGACCCTCCACCCCTAGTCACAGCAGAACTCCCAGAAGAACATAGAAAAACATTAATTTAGCCTTTACCTCATTTGCCGGAACTATAGCAAATGGCTTGATGACAGCTGCCAGGGGAACGCGAGCCTGTTTGGCCATATCTGAAGAACATGGGAAGCAGTAGGTAGTACATCGGATATAACGAGGGCTGGCGTGGCCTAGAACACCCAACAAAACACAACTGAAATACAATGACAAAAGAAACTTGCTTCCAAAGATACACCAGCAAAACCAAACCAGCATAAAGCAACAAGTGCATATGCTAAGTTAAATACATTCATTTTTTTGTCCTCATGCAAGCTTCTGCCCATATCTCCTTTTTATATGTCAGCCTACTGTTCTTCCCCGCAGGTAAATCTTCTCTTGTTGTTTGAGTTTACTGCAGAAATTTAAACATATAAAGAAAAAAAATCCAAGTATTTGCAATAAGAATCTCAACAGAAGTGTCTGGTTTGAAAATAATCATATCTGACATCTTAAAAAGAAATAATATGGATTTTCCCCAGTGGGAATGTTGACACTGTATAATGAAATGCTGTAGACTGATCCCTAATGTCAAGACTGCTCTAATGAACCAGTTCCAATTCAGAAAATACTATACCTGTGCATACATCAACACGATCATTTATCTTGCAAAATATAGTGTGCTAAAGTCACTACACTACTTCTGGTGTCAAACTTAGCTCAGTCCCTGTATGAGAAACTGCTTTGTGCACTGCAGACAAGAGCACTGAAAGTCAATGGGAGTTCAGAAACTAACTTCTTCATGCTCCCTTTTAACCATCAGGCCGTAGCTCTGCTTAGTTTCTTGAAAGGAATTTCCTTGTTCATCAGAACTGCTTTACCCCATTCCCAGATAATGCCAAAAAAGCTTGATGTGTTTGTACATTTTGTTCAGTTCATCCAAGCACTGACAAATTAATGCTACGCTGAATGAGACCATCAGTTTAATCTATATGAAAGTATCAAGTCTGCCATCAAGAACTGCACATGGAGTATGGTATTTACAGGCTCTAGACAGAGGAAATTGAAGATTGGCAAGAGACAAATGTAGATACGCTAGCCAAAGGAAAACATTAAGCTAAGATAGCTTGTACTCTACCCCTACAGCTTGAACAGAATTTTCCAAAATTCGTATCTTAAAAGACAATGATGTTAGTTTCATTGCTAACTTTAGCATGGGACTGCATGTTTCCTCTAGCATTCATCTTAGAAACCTTTAAAAGTTCAGAAGAATCTGAAGAGGGTTTTCAACTTGAAGTTAAAAGGAAAAGTTGTCTCACCTATTCTTATTATTTTAAATGTCAGCAATGGTTGAGGAGATGCTGGCAAGGTGGTCTCAGGGCTTTCACTGAAGTTAACACAAGGTGCAAGAATTCTCAACTCCCATTTGTCCCCAAATCTTTTTTTTAAGGGAAGAAGTTTCCCATTTCATGTCCAATTTAGAGCAAGAAACACCATTTTAAGATGAGAAAATTGAAAATTTAGTATATTCTTTTAGTCTTTGATTTTATCTAGCAAGATTCCCACAGCAGTAACATGGATAGTTACCTTGATCTTGGATTATGCAGTCTGTGGTGACAAGAGGAGGAACTTGTCCTCTTGTGTTTGTAGCATAGATCTGTCCTCCCCTGGAAGTCTTATCATTTTCAATTACTTGAATCTGATGAATAAGAAGGAGGACAGTATGAGAAAGCCAAGCCATGCATTCAGTTACTGTCATAAACAGTTATGCTAATGTTTACACCAAGTAGCTGTCCTAAACCCAAGATATACATGTTTCTGGGACAGTTAACAGCTTGAAAACTATACAACATAGCTGAGCAGTGTAACTCATTTACAAATATAGCTGCTTGTAGGGAAACTGCAGGGGTAACACTACACCTACAGGTAGGTGAGACCTATACACAGAAAGAAAATGAGTTGTTTAGAGCAAGTATACTGACTGCTGGGAGGACAGACCTTCTCTAGAGTGGCTAGACAGTAAAACAAGGGGAATGGTTGGGTAAGTTGCTGTCACTGGATCTGGCCTTCCATTCTCCTAGATCAGATCAACCTGAGGTGAAAACAGGTTGCATCACCTCAGTTAGATGCCACAGATACAAATTATCTTTTGTATGACTGTAGTTGTGCCAGCTGCTGTTCTTCAAAAATGAAAGTGCAAGTAATTGATCAGGTAGCAATGGTGGGAGGGGTTAGCTCTCATTTCTCCCCACTAGTTGTGGGGAAAAACTTAGAAAAAACCACAGGGTGGTTGAAAAGCAAACAGTAATCTAGATAGCATATCTCCTTCTAAGCTGAGCTATATTTCAGCACTGCCATCCAGCAAGCAGTAATTTGGACCCCTGAGAAAAGCCTTGCTGGCCACTAGCTAGTATTTCAACATCGGAGTTCATGGTCTACCTTCTCTGAGTCAGACTACCATGTTGTGAGCTTCTTCCTGGAAAAAGAGTAAAGGACAGCAACTACAGAAGAGATTTTTGCTGAAGTGGAGAAGCTCTGATCATGTACTGATTTATTCTGGTTGAAGCAACTTAAGATGTAATTTCATGAAACGCTGCTTAAGCTGGCTTTGCTACTAAACAAATTTCCTTCCCATGCATACTCTCCCCCATCACTTGCCCACAGTGCCTCGCCACTGTTTAAGTTCTGTACTCTTCAGGATACAATTGAAGCTATATAAAGCCGTATATTGGTCCTCACTGTAAATGAGATCACTGAAATGATACCGTCACTCCTCTTCCTCCCTCAAAAAAGCTATCATTTTAGCAATCCATTTTACAATGTAGCCTAACAGTTGTACTGCTGTGAGAAGCAAGTAAGAGGAAAGAGAACGGGAATTTCTGAAGCTGGCTTTGCCACTGAAGCTGGCATCCCATCGCATTGTATCTTTACACTGCATGTGATTTTTTTTTAATAGTAGCTGGGGAACTTCAGAAGCCTCTGTTGGAAAGTAGAGGGGAAAAAGAAAATTAGTTGCATAGAATCCATTGATCATTGTCCAAGAGGTATTTCCTAACACACTGGAAATAATCCGAGGCCCGTAACTACTTCTTTTTCTATAAAGTTCCTGTACTGTAATTTAAGTACAATACATTCCTTAGCTTCAACATTATGATTACTTTTCTCTGCCTCCTCGGCTTGTATACCTATTGCTAACACTTGCATTAGAAAGAAAAAGATTTTGCTCCAAAAAGGTCCATTGGCTGAAGAAAGCAAACCACTTTCAGACTTAGATCTGCAAAGCATCAATGTACCATGGTATTCTGCAGTTAACTGACCTAGATATATCATTGTTCTTGGAAATAATTGTTGACAAAGCCCAGATGCTAGTTTTCATAGGTGGTGTCAGAGCACATATCAACCTCTAACATATGTAAGAAAATATAAATCAACAATGGCTATAGATAAGAAGCAAATTTATCTGGCAACACTATTGTAATTTTATAATGTAAATATAACAAGAAATACACATGGTGATACTTGCTCCTCATTTTGAATTAGCTTTTTGCCCTTTACAGACATTGACCCAGATCATGTTTCTTTTAAATGTGTCATTTTGATCCTCTCTCTGCTGCTAAAACAAACCTTTTAACCTATTTTAACATTGCTGTCATAGTCAAGCCTGTTTATTCTACATGCGTAATTGAAACAAGACATCAGCCCATGCTTTTATGCCAGACCGCCTCCTCCATTTTTTTTAAATTAGGCTAACCATTTTATCCTTCTTATATAAAAGCACCAATCTGAAACACAGGGATGAGTGGCCTATTAAGGGTGTTACCTACACTTGCTAATTACACAGACACTCACTCACTTCAATTTCTTAAACAAAATTTTTCAATTACATTAAACTTGAATATTTCCTCTAACAGAGGGAATTGCAGTTGTTATGTTAACTGCAAAGTGATTATTAAAAAGCATTTTTTCAAGATTTTCTGAGTCTTACACTAGAATGAACACTGGATAAAACAAATAATCTCTTCTGGAAGGAAAAAACAACAACTCAATATAAGAAAGCAAGGCTGCCGAATCCTAGACAGTTTTGGGCTTTTACAAAAATGTTTTTCCTTCAGCCTGGTGAAACACAAATCCTTTCTGTACAGCAATACTGCTTCAGCAAAGGAAGTGTAAGATTCCTTCACCCAGACTAGCTTACAGTGTGGTGGCTTCTACATTTTTCTAAGTGGAAAACGTAGATCTTGATTTCCTACATCAAAGCTGCAGAATATTGCCTGCCTCAAAAATCCCAGCTCTCCGAGGACCTTTTAGCCTGGCCAGTTGGTCACCAGGACCAGTAGAAGTGTGTGTGTCGGAGTGTGTGTTTTACCCACAAGGTCAGCACATTTTTCCCCTCTACTTCGATCAGCTATTCTCAATAAAAAAGAAGTTAGGTATGGCCTTCATCTGACTAATAGTTACCCAGAGGAATAACTAAACTACTTCATTTAAAAAGACGGACACAGCCATAGGCTTGTTCTCTTTTTCCCCTAACCCCATTTTGAAAAGAGGCAGCTTCCAGTGCTTTAAACAAAGAGGCCTGTCCTCTCACTGCATGTTTAGGCATGCTTAAACAACTCAGCCTTTTGAACCTGTATGAGGCTTAAGCATGAACTATATCCTGAGCTACTGAAATCCTTACAAGTTTATTGCAACCAGAAGGATGCTCAAACAAATAATTCTAGTTGCCTGGGGAACCCCTGCAATCAAATAGTGAGGTGTCTTTTGAGCATGCAACTTCTCAGCATTTTCAGGATTGCAATTTTAGAGTTAAAAAAAAGCTACATTTTTGCTTAAGTCCTATTCTAGGTACTAAGTCTAAGCCTTCCATCTTTCTGGAGTGAAAAGGGAAGGTGATTAGCTGCAGGGAATGCAAGTAATCTATCAATACTGCTTACTGTCATACTGAGAACTCTGTTGAGAATTCCTATTAACGTACTTGGAGTCAGGCTTATATCCCATATTAGCTATAAAGTTATAAAGCCTCTTCAGTTCTAAACTAATGTTATGCACTATTCATTCACCCAAAACAGACAGCAGAGAGTACAGCAGAGGGTACAAAATTCCATGCAATTAACAAAATTATGCAAAAATTGGAACATATCCTGTGAACTAAGCAACATAAGTGTGTTTGTATGTTCAAACAACCACCAACTAAAATAAAAACAATATTAACATTGTCATTTGTCTAAACTGCAGCAGAAATTTACTTTCATAAAAAAATCATAAAATAGCATCACATTACTTACAGGGCTTGGAATAGAGTCAGGATCAAGCTTCTTCTGCTGTGGACCTGAAAGCTGTGCTGGACCTCCAGGGAAAGCACCAGGATAAGACAGTTGAGCTCCTGCCATCTGAGGGCCGTAATTTGCTGCAGAGTTACAAATGACCACTGATTTAAGTATTTAAATTCTCATATCAATTTTTAACATCAAGTTTTGCCATACAACTCATTCTTACTGAAGCCAAATGCCACTTCTCTTTGCCTTCTGTTTTCAACAAGTAAAAGAAACTGATTATTTTAGCTCATGCAGTCTGTTGTTTTAAAAGTAAACATAAAAATGCGTGTGACAACTCTGGACCCAAAAGTTTTCAGGTATGTGCCCAAGTAGGATAGTTAGGAGAGATTCCCACGGCTACTCAGTCCAGACCATTACCTTATCGAGAACCTCTCCAGTAACATCAGTCAGTGCAAACTGGTCTAGTTAGTTTGACAACTAAAAAGCCAGCTAATTGTTTTACTTACCTGCATCAGGTAAAACAAAGCACATTCTTTGCATTCAGTTACAACTCTTTATTGCTATAAAAAGCATTTCTGAAAGCTGCTGATGGCAGACAGTACTATAAAATGGAGAGCACCCTGCACCTTTTTGGCTAATAAAAGACTCTTTATTGTAGTATGTTGTACCTTCACCCATTACCAACCAAATAATTCTGCTCCTGACCCAAATTAATCTACTTCTTGCTACATTCTTTTCCAGAATGCTGAACCTCTGAGGAAAAGTAGAGCCTGCCTTAAATGCACTGATTGACAACAGGAATCTTTCCATTCAACTAAAAAGAGAATTAATTTTTATTTTTCCAAGTCAGTAAAACGCCATCCATGACTGGCTGCAGTTCACCAGTGATTCCCAAACCACATTTTGTTTTCTGTTAGATACCAAACATCCTTCCTTACCTTGCTGAGGATGATATCCAGGCCCTGGGGGCTGTCCTGGAAGCTGTTGCAAGTTAGCATTCGGGGGGCCAGATCCAGGGATCCCATCTTGTCTGGCCATTGGAGGCAACGATGGCTGAGCACAAAGGCCATTTACATTATTTGCTGGTGGAGGAATCTGTGATCCAAGTGGTAAAGCCATCTGCTGCTGGGCCAGTGGTGGTGGTGGTTGTGGACCCTGAAAAGATGCTGGATGCCCAGAAGACATGCAAGAGCTCTGAGTAGCACCAGGACCTGAGCGGGAAGCCATATGTCAAACGAGCCCAAACCAACAACCTACCATGTGGAAGGTAATCCATTTTAATTCCATACATTTGCAATGTGTACGGGAATATTGCATCTTGTATTGATAATGCTTTATTACAGGAATTCTGAATGCCTTTTTGTGTAACAATTCTGACTTTACAGCTTAAGTTTGAACTGATTCTAATGTCCAACTATTCCCTGTGGCCCTATTTTCAATAAAAACCTGAAACTGGGTGGGGAAGGGGAGAGGGAGGTCATACTTGATTACTTGATTAATCAATACTTGATTAAAATACACATAAATCGCTATTTGCTTTTGAAATAATATTTAATTTCATAATATGAAGTAACATTCCTTTTGACTTAATAATCAATTTCTCTTATGTGGCACATTTTTGTTAGTTTGCTGTTTGCAATTCACTGAAAGGTTTAACGGAAGGTAAATCCATTCATTTAATCTGATTTACAACCACCTTCTGGTTTTGATGTTAAAAGATGAAACTTGTGGGGACTACTTTCTGTACATTGATGAGGAATAGTTAGTTCTTTATAAGAATCTAGTTCCAATAGGAAATAATAGGACTTTGGAAATATTTCTTTGAGTCTTACAATCTGCAAATGCTTGTTATTTTACGATATCTACATTTTTAGTCAAATTTCTCCCAAAAAATCTACAGTAAAATAATTTTCAGAAAAGCTAAGAACCTAACCAAAAATAAGTTTGGAACAAAAGTACTAATACATTAATATAAAAACACTGAAACGTATCTCCACTCAGACATGTTAACTGAAAAACAAGAATTTCACATAAAAAAAACACAAGCTCAGGTTCACGGCTGGTACAAACAGACATTGTTCCATTAGCTTTACAAGCTGTGAACTTCAGCAATCTGCCAAGTTACATCAATTTAGGCTTACAGTTAAGCAAAATCAGTCTAAAAAATTTAGGCTTACAGTTAACCAACACAGAGGCAGAGCATTAAAGAACCCATATCTTCAGTGGTCTGAAGGGTATCTGAAACTTCCAGTATGTAATGAGATAAGCAAAAATATTCTGTTCTACATAATTATTACTGAAGGCAATATTTTGAAGGCAGAGAAACAAATTAATTCTTTTTGCTCTACATAATATAAATCATGAAGTGTTGCAGGGATGTTGGGCCACATTTCATCCTGTATAAAACAGTCTAACTTAATTGCATACTTGCAGTTCAGTACACCAAAGTTGAATTCAAGTCTAAATTAATTTTTATAAGATGAAGAAGGTGTAAGTTTTCACAAGCAATTGTACAAACAGAGGGCCAGATCCCCAGTAGTTATGCAGGTTTCATTCAACTCGAATCAACAACTTGTAAAGTCAGGGCAAGAACAATGATGTAATTATCAGTGCATCCTGAACTAAAAAGTTCATCTCTACTCATATCTTACAATGATATCGACCACAAAAGCGATCTCAAATTCAAACAAATTCATCCTCCTAAATGTGCTGGTCACAGCACAACAAGATGCTAACTAAATTCCACTCCTTTTCAGTTGAATAGTAAATTTGATCAGGCCTCAGTAAATATTCAGGAAAAGCAGATATAACATAAAAAGTAAGATCAGTGATGGCAAGTCTAATTTACACAGAAGAATCACACAATCACGTCTTTACCTCATGGCTTAGTCTTGAGATGTTTTAACCCCAGATTAAATGTAAGTGAAATTTAGACAAAAAGCTAAATTATAAGTTTTGGACAAGAAAAGAAAAAGATTGTTTCAAAACAGAGAGAAACACTGAAAAACTGAGGAAAACAAGCCCTATCTGCATATTATTGCTCTTGCCTTGCCTGTTACTGACAGGATCAACAAAGACTAGGAGAAATAACTGATAAGATAACTGATCTTTCTGGAAGGTTCAACAAATGTCAATTCAGAACTAACTCAAAGGCATTCACTTAAGTAAGAGGATGAAATTAAAGATCTAAGAACTTGAGCAAATGATAATGGTCAAAGATTTTATGTTCTACATAAGTTCAGTAAAGTGCTAATTATCATAATCTTAACAGCTTTAATTGAGGAAAAAGTAAATCAAATCAGATAAAACTAATTACCATAGTTATTTATTTGCATGGTGTTGAGCTGGTTAGCAAGTTGTGTTGTAGACGAACTGGATGCAGTATTTGGATAGGCTGGTTGTGACTGATGACTGTAGGAAGGATAGGAAGATCCTGTACAGTTTGGAGGTGGAGGGCCTTGAAACCTAAAGGGAGAAGTTAGTGCAGTTATACAGAGAATTACAGCAACCAATAACAATTCCAGAAGGCCTAATACCTTCTCCAGGGTGATGCGGAAACAGTTAATTAGGAGGGCCAGACTCTAAAGTTTGCTGATCTTCTGATCATAAAAAATATATTTTTGTTAAAATAGCCATGAAGAGAGAATGCACACTAATTAAAAAAGACAGCATATGATTTTTTTGCATACTTATTAGAAACAAAGAAGTGCGAGTATGCCTTGGCAAAGAGAGAGAGGTAGTAACTATATGAAAGCTTGGTGATCAAGAAATCTAAGCTTCTGAACATACCACATCACTCCAACCTCTCTCCATGCTTATACAGGAAGCTTCCCTACTGGGAATGGGTGAGGACATTGGGATGAACATTAAGACAATCTCTGTGAAGTGAGGCAAATGAAGAGGGAGACTGTTAAGGAGTTCCCAGTAGTCAGGGGAAAAGGAAGACACAAGGTCGGAAAAAACTACTGCGTGGACATAGGAAAACACAAAGGCAAGAAAAAGAACTGGACAAAAGGAAGAGATAACACACATATAACCTGTAAAGATATTTTCTACCAGACTCTATATACATTTTGGAAAAATGAGATTACAGGCCGTCTTCCACAGAAGATCTACATTGCTTTCCCTACAACCATTTCTAAAACTGAGGAAGGTCCTACGTATACTAAGGGAAGTAGAATTCACTTTCCTTGAAATTTTGTTATGGAAATTTCCTGGCTCTCAGTAACCTGGGAATAAAACAAGATCAGGTGAAAACAGTAAACAGGCAGCTGTCAGGGTGATGACTGGAAACTAGGAAAGAGAAACAACATTTTGCTGGGCTGGTCATGTCAACTCAACTCTCTTCACCCTGTTTTTCCATTCCTCATTTTTAGGTCTTCAGGACAACAGCCACTTCTCCCTACGCATTGACACATTGTCTTCTACAGAGAACCACCAGTCTCTGTGGGTCCTCTACACACAGTGATAACACACAGACAACAGGCTTCCCTATTCTGATGCCTAATAAAACATATATATGGCTTTATTTGAACACAAATAACTGTACAACAACTAAAAAGCACAGAGGCAGATTAAGACTTCGATCAACTAAAACAAGACTGTTGTTAAACAGCATCAAGTTCACAAAAACAGTTATACATACATAAACTCTAATTTTGTCACTCCTAAGAGGACAGCAAAATAATTAACAATTGACAGAATTAAATAAGATAGTTAAGTGTATCTACCCATGTACAACCACCTAAAATATAAATTATGTCATATCACTGTAATCAAGCTTTTCTGCCCTCTCCTTACATCCCTTCATATCATTTTTCCAAGACTCCCTTTCACATCTTCTACCTGTCTCTAGTTTCTCCCTTCCCTTCTTACTTTGTCCCACTCCCTTCTCTTTCATTTCTTCCTGTGAGCTCTGGAGGCAGGACAATACCACTTCAGGTAAACTCTTCATAGTCAGTCAATCAGAGACTTGAACAAAAGGGCAGCAGGCGCTAATCTCAAAGACTATGGCACTATAAAATATCTTTAAAATACCCTACGGAGCCTTGGCTGTGATCCCACAACACTGAACCACAGACATCCTAACATAGGGAAAAAGCTACAGATACACACACATGCACCAGCTTCTAGTCAAAACTCACTGGCAACTGTTAATCATTAAATAACATCATCTTGGTACCTCACAACAGAGGAGAATTAAGACATCAGAAAATGAATAAAAGAAGCGCAACTCCTACAACAAACAGCAGTTGTAACACCTTACTGCTGCTTTTAATCAGTGAGTCTAAGTTCAAGCAGAAAGAATAAAAAGAAAACCAACCCATGATAAAGACCTAACTTGCTGTAAAATGGAACTTAATGAGATTACAGATTGCACTGTACCATCTGGCAGCTTAAAGTAACAGGGAACTGAACTTGATGCTCCAGTTCAGAATTGGAATAAGTCAGAGCTGCTGAAGGTAGAAGGGATGTGATACTTGGATGCCAGCAAAGCAGCCAAAGAGAGGAAAAAGAGAATGAACAACTTAGATCTCATGTATTAATTCGTGAAGTCACCTATGTGGCTGTTGCCCTGGTGTATTGGGCCCGTTTTGGAGGTTGGTCTGGCTGAACTGATGTGCACCAGGTGGTGGAGGTCCAACAGGAGCTGAAGATCCAAAAGGTACAGTTGATTTCGACATGCCTGCCAAACAAAAAGTACTTCCTGTAAGAAAGCACAAGATCATCAAGAAATACAAATGTACAGTCCTGCTGTAGGAATAAGGGCAGATTTCTGGCCAGCTATAGAAGCAAATATGAAAAAGAAGACATAGTTAAAAAGGAAGGAAATAGTAGTTTAGTAATTTTCTGGTGAAAGAATACAAGCAGGACAGTAATGAAGATGCAAGAATAAGGAAACAGACCCTCCAATTCAGCTTGGGATACTGGAAATTCCCTACCACTCACTCACCTTTTTAGGGAGAAGCAACAGGTCCCTTTGCTTTCTGAAAACAGTCAGAAAGAAAACCTGGAAAAACCTTTAAAAAATTGCCTGCATACATAGAACCAGTAAACTTATGCTAAGAATGGTTTTTAATGCAGAATTATCTAGACACTGACTGTAAAGAGATTACAATTTATGTAAACATAAGTGTTGAATAGATAGCTTTTCAACCTGTATTTCTTGAATTATTTTCCTTTAAATTACTACAACATCAAAAATTTGTTTGCTGTCAAAACTGGTATTTTTCCCAAGTATTCTAATAAGCCAATTAACAGAAGTAGTTCTGTGTTCTGACTATATTCGGCCTTGGATTAAAGTAACACAACTCCTGCAGTCTTTAGTAAGAAGTTTAGAGAAACTAGGCAAAATTATTTTTTCTAGATGCCTTAGAGAATAATTCAGACATCTTTACTATTTTAACTATAATTATTGTCTAGAACATCAGACAAAACATTTAGATGGTTCCTCTCTCTTTCATCCCTATTTTGCCTAGGTATATTAGCAGACTTACAGGAAACCTTACTCTTTGGATGTTTTCCACAGCCCTGACTTGCAAGCCTAGTACCTGCTCTTTGGCTTTACTGAAATGGGGCCACAGTATGACTTATTGAAAAAATGGGCCTCAACACTGTGCTCTCAGAAACCACTTTTTTTCTTGAAAAACCCGAAGCCACATATCAGTAAATTAAAATTTAAAAAAAGCAAAGGAGAGTCGGTAACATCCATGTTTATCTGATGGATATCAATTACATTATCTGTAGGATGACTATGCTGAGACATAAAGACCAAATATCCCATTTGCTTATAAAAGCTACCCAAGTTGCCCTCCCTGATAGTAGGTAATTGTCTCCTATGTGTCTAGGAGGCAGCTAGATTGTATTTACAACTTGTCACCCCAAAATATATCATTCAGTAAATGAGCTTAAGTAGTAAACCACCAGCTTATATTCATACGCAAGTTTGTGCTCAAGAACTTGGTGCCACTAGGACACTGGTCCTATGGTCAGGAATGCAACTCATTTCTGAAGAGCTTGCTTGCCAATAACACACATGAGTTCAGAAACATTTTTCTACTCCCAAAAAGAATACTGAACTGCTCCTTTTGTATTTGTCTGCATTAGATGTTAATCATAATACATCATTAAGCACTGGTGCTTACTGCTTTCCGGACAATGGAATTCACACACAAAGGTTAGATTCCTACTACCAGGCATCTTATATCAACATTTAGGGCATCAGCAACAACATGGCTAAAGCTAGTGCAGGATACTGTTCCACTAGCAGTGTAAAACAGAGCATTTTGTGTAAGCACAAGTAACAGGAAGAGATATAAAAGACCTTCATAGAAAAGTAGACTCTCAAAATGCATTTTAAGCAAACTCCATACCTGTTTGAGGTGCTGAGTATGAGGAATTAGGGTCCCCATAATGCCCATAAAGAAGTGAAGAAGTAGGTGGTCCAAAACCTGTAGAAAAGCCTCCTATCCCTGGCTGGGATTGGGAATATGGAGGAGTTGCAACATAACCTTGTTGACTCATGATGACAATACTCTCATTCCAAGTAGGGGATCCTCTTTAAGAATCTGCAAAAAAGGAAATTATACCTGCTACTATTCTTTAGTCTTTATGCATTTTAAAAGGCTGAGAACTGTGTCCCCCTGCCCCCTCCACAACAGTAGACAGACTTGAGGGTAAAAATGGACCTGTAAGTCAGGAGAATATGTTTTTGCCTGTTTGATTGTCTGGTTGCTTAATTTTCTCAACACTACCACAATCTTATTGCGTGAATTTAAACAAATCACTGAATTTATCTGAAGAAGATTCACCTCTCCCAGGCCCATGGAGAGTAACTTGAAGTGAAGGAAGTATAGGTGGAAAAGAAAACTCAAAGGAAATTCTCAAACTGCTCTCTTTATTGGTAGAACCTAGACTTCTACACCTGAAAAAACAGACTGCGAGTCCCACTCCCCAAATACCAGGTATTCCAAAGAGAAATACCAGATATTCCTGAAAAATCAGGAAAGGCACAGTTGCCAGAGTACAAGACTCCTCTAGCAATTCATTCTCCTGCCCTCTTTTAGAGGAGGTATGGAACATGGCACCAGCTTTCATCACACCTTCTACATCAGCCCCATCTCAAGCAAGCGAGGGAGCATTCCATGCTTTCAATGCTGGTAAGAAATTACACTGTCTGTCTAAGTGCACAGTCACTGCTGTTGCAAATCCATCCCCATTACACAAGTACTGTATGATAGATGCTGGCCCTTTTTAAAGCTCAGTTTTAAACATGACAAAAAAAATCCACTACAGTAATTGCCACACAACTTTTCTTACACCAAAAGAAGCAAAGGGACACATCTATCACTTATGTCAAAGTGCCACTCTCACTCAACTGAGCAATCCAGTTTTCTGCTACCTGGCCCTGCTCCTGACAAATTTCCACAGCTAGTTCCTGCTCACAGGAAAGCAGACTGGGGCAGGACAGAAAAAACATCAGAGAATAAATTACAGGATAGAAAGAGACCCTATTTCCAGCTTTCTTCTGCATTATCTGCCCAGGCCTGAGCAGTCTTTTTACTAAGGGAACCTGCAGCGTGATGAAACCGAGCTCAAAGGACTCCAAATATAAGCAGCAATGCACTTTCTGAGGATGTATGGCCACAGCACAGCCTTGCTACTACCATACATCTTTTCTCTAAGCTTTCACATCTTGATTTGTTTTGTTTTTAAAGAAGAAAAACCCAAAACCCAAGAATTCAATTTGAGAAGCAACTCAAAAAAAGTTTTTTAATGATGAGAGCATTCGCAGACATTTCATTTGTTTGTTGCAGTCAGATTTTGCTAAGTAGGATAAAAGAAACTTCAGGTATCCTGGTAATTGCAATCATTTAAAGTTAGGACTAAAAATCTAAAGAACGCTACAATATTAAACTAAATTATTGTATTTCGTAAGATTAATTTTCAGATATGGAGCACTTTCTATCAGGAAATCAGAAAAGTTCTTGAAGTTGTATACTTTGCAGCCTTCATAGGTAACTTTCTCATTTCTACACAAAAGAGAAATCCAACATGAAGTCAAAATAAATTTTTAACAAAAACAACAACAAATTCCACTAACTTTACCAGTGCCCAAATTAAGCTGTTTTGTGGAATACTGAGGAGATCCAGACTCTGAGTGAGCAGCAAGCCCTGCCTCTGCAAAGTCAAGTCCCAAGTATGCAGGTCAAGCATCCCCAAAGAGCTAAAGCTACATCTATGTAAACTAGCATTTTATTTGACAACAGAAGTGTTCTTTTGAAATAGCTCTCCCAGCCATCTTTACTTGACCTGCTTTGGGTTGCATCATGGAGTGATCTTCAAGCATGCAAACTGGATGAAATTCTATCAGGAATTGTGCTCCAGGAGCTGCCTGATGTCACCTCAGAAATAGATGCAGCTCCAAGATCACACTACACAGCAGACAAATTCATGTTGCACTGGCACATATCAGTAGAAAAAAGTTACCCCTACCAGAAAACCCATCTCTAGGCTTTTCATATTAGACACACATTTCTGAAAAAAATAGTTTTACTGATTTTCCATGTCAGACAGGAAATCACTCTGAGATGGGTACAGGTCCTAGACCTCCTCACACATTGCCTGTTGTACTAAGCCACATTCCTCAATGTGGCATAAAATTTCCCAATTGCCTAAGACATTTTTAAGTGTTAAAGTGTTTCAGATATGACAAATTAGAGAGTTGTCTTCTATTTCTTAGCTAACGAGGTAAGCGCGAGAAAAAGAAAAAAATGTCTACATGGAACAGCTTCTGGTTACCAGCCGTACTCTCCCTCCCCAGCAGAAAAGACGTGGCAGCATGAGCTTTAGTTCCTACATAAGACAGAAAATCAGCACTAAATTACCTACTCGCTAGCATATGCTTATATACATTTTATATCTATATAAAGAAAGGGATGCTCACTTTGAGGCAGCTGCAACAGCTGGCACCTTTAGCTGTGACAGCATCCAGGGGGGAATACTTCCTCCACAGCTCACTCGGAGGAAAAAAAAAAAAAAAAAAAAAAAAGTCTTGCCACGTCAAACTTCCCACAGACAGCATAAACACACAGAGGTTGGGTTGAAGAGGGACAGGAACTCTTAACCCTAAACCAAATAATATAAATGTATTGAACTCGGTTCCAGATTCTATTTGACATGGAGCATATTTAATCTTTTTTCAAGATATGCACAAATGCAAACATGCAGTGAAACTGGTTTGGACAGCACCCAAAATATCAACAGAAACTGATCACCTAGGAAGGTTTGATTTAACAAGAAGCATATAGAATCATAGTGGAAATCGCAAAAGAAAGGTTAGAAGAACTGCTAAGCCAAGATCTTTTACTGGGTGTGCTTACTACCAGTGTTGCTAAACAGAAGGACAAGAAAACCTTTTCTCCTGGTCTCCCTTAACACTAGTTTACTTCACACCCGTTTCATTGAAATTTAACAGCACAATTTAACTTACTGATGAAACAAAACAAGTTATGATCTTTTTTCAGCGGATTACTATACCTATGCAATGCTTTACTGCACTGGTATCTCTATGAAGATATAAAACTCCACTGTGTGCGTGTAAAAAGTAGGATAACAGTTAAAAATATAGGCTCATGTTCTCAGCTAACTGAAAGAGAACTATTAACATTATAATTTCTTCTAAGACACTGTGCTTAGTAATGCATAATCTAGAAATAGAGGTGCAGTCCCTCACCAATGCATGCTGCAATCTCAGTTTGACAAATAATATGTTTGGGGTGTATGCGCACGTATTTATATGCAGATACACATATGGAATGGAATATAGCTACACATATTAGACTTTCACATCATATTTTTATAACATGCATTTCAGAAAAAGCTATGAAAACATAAGCTTAAAGTTTCCTCCAACTCACTGCAAAAACTGCCAACAGTTATCACTTGCTTCCCCATTAACTGACAACTTTAAGTCACTATAACGGTGCTCTCTATTTTCCCGGCGCAGCTGCACAGCCCTGCGCAGGACACGTCTGCCCGCTCCGGTTAACAGTAAGGCGCGTTTGAAGTACCTGCACCCCGTGCCGATGTACGCGGGCTCCCGCCGGCTCCGTCCCGGCAGGATGCCCCACTCCCCCGGCCGCCCCGAAAGCGCCTGCCGCTCCCCAAGCCCGTGACCGGGCGGCCCCCGAGAGGCAGGGGACGGCCGAGCCCCGCCGCCCGCCCCGCGCTGCCGGCGCGCACCCCCCGGACCGTTGGGACCGTTAGGAGCCGTTACCTGGGCGCCGCGTGCAGCCCCCCGCCCGGCTGCCCGCGTGCGCGCGCGCCTCCCGCGGCTCCGCTCGCGCCGCTCACCCGAGTGCCAC
>NW_020450816.1:429595-492548 GCF_003343035.1 Apteryx rowi
GCAGCTCCCCGCGCCCTGCCCCCTCCGCTTTCAGCCGAGAAGCGGGGCGGGAAAAGGATGCCTTTGAGCCTCTCGGAAAACGGTGTCCGAAGTGCTCTTTTCAACTCCGCTTCTTTTCAGGCCTTGCTTGGAGGCTCGGCGTGCGGCCTTCTGGCGTTTGGGGAAAGTCGCGCTGTGGGCGACGCCCCGAAGACAGGCTGCCTGAGCCCCTGGCCTTGCGCAGAAGCCACCCGGATAAAGCCGCGCACGTAGCTTGCTTATTAGACACGCAACCTAGCGGGACGGCGAAAAGCCACGTTGTCGCCATGCGCCAGCCAAGCTGAGGAAGCCAGGGGCGCCGATCAGGCTTTCTAAAGGAAATTCATAAACTGGAAAGGGCTCAGAAAAGAGCTACGAGAACCGCTGAGGGCAGGACTCAGGTGGTTCAGTCTAGCTGGCTTACCAAAGAGGAGGATCAGAAGTAACTTGATGGTAGACTGGAGACCCATACACAGGGTACATTGGGCTTATAATTGTTGTTATTGATACATTTTTTCTTCTGTGATAAAGAGTGGTGAAACTCCTCTTTAAACATAAAAAAGTCCTAAAAATATACTTTTTCTTATATATGCTTTAAAAGACATCTGTGGCAATGTATATTTTTAGATATTCAGATGGCAAAATTAAAAAGTGTGAAATATGATGCAGGTACTTTACTTGTTTGCCAACTCTGGTTTTAGTTACTGTTCAAGTACATTTACAGATATTACCTTGGTTACAGGATAGGGTCAATCTTTTTCTACTTAACAAAGTAGAAACATGTAGTAACATGCGAAAGACTTATTGGTAAAGTGACTGTGCTTCCCAATCCAAAAACAAACAATCATTGACCTGGAGTTAAGGTTGGGGGGGAGGGGAATAAAGACAGAAAAAAAAAAGTGGCAGAGGATTAGCAAAAAAAAAAGCCAACAGTTAAAGACAGCTTCATAACTCATATGTATCTGGAATCCAGGCTTCATATCCTTTCTTAGACTTTGAGTGCTTGATCCACAACATTAAAGCTTTTAAGAGTAATATTAATAAACACTTCTACATGATTTGTAAATGGAGCTAAATCTCAGTAATGGATAGCTCAGAAAACACTGTCAAAACATGCATTACTATACAAAATAATTCTTCAAAAAAACCCACAATGCCTTTAAAATATATGTCAAAATGAAGGTACCCAGGGGCCTCACTTTCATGAAAGAATTTTCTTACGCTTGCAAGAAATCTCAGTAAGCAACACAAAGTGGGCAGGAACGACTCTTGGCCTGTCTTTATACTGCTATCAGGAGCTGCTTCTTTACACATTACTGGAACCATTACTGTTGGATTTGTCAGAGAAAATTTGCTAAAACTTTTCAAATCTCACACATCTATCTAATCAGAATGAAAAATGTAGTCCATGAGGTGACAAGTATCAGTTAAGTTGTGTTTTTTACTGCAGCGTTCTCAGTGACCCTTTCAAAAGCAAGGCATAAAACGCATCTTTCGTCACAGGTGTATTGTAGTTTCAGACATACCTGTTGTCCCTCTCTCTTTGGCTGGTTACACAGACACATGCAATTACTTTCAGTTATGAAAAATTCTTCTGAAAACCCAAGCCACTCAGAGAAAAAACTGCTATTTTGAGTGTGGACGTTCCATATTTTGTTGTGGAGATGGGCCGATCTCTTGTCCCACCAGTGCAGCTGTGTCTAGCTCGCAGCTATTAACAGTAAGCAGCTGTGGATAATTCAGCACAGAGCCCTGCACTTGCTTGGCCACTGAACACTTCCTACCCAATTTCTCCCTCTCTGAAATCAGCTCTAGTGAAACTGAAAGATGAGATCAGCACAAGACAGCAAAGAGAAGCTATGCCACTGTCAATTCTTCCCCTGTTTTAGGCACACTCTGGAAACGGATCAAGATGCCTCTTTCCTAGAGGAAGCAGCTCCACATCTGTTCTTTCAGCACGTAACATTGAGACAGAAGGCACTAGCACATTACAGTACTGATATTTTGAAGCTACAAGTAATATTTACAGCTTTCAGCTGTAAACAGTAGAAGTAATTTTGAGTTCTTCAATTTCAAAAATGTGGAAACATCATTCAAGATTTAAGTGCATTCCTGGTCTGGAAAGTAATTTCATAAAAATGACATTGCAGGGTTACTAAACTGGTGTCACTTTGAAAACGTGAATCATTTTAATCAAACTTTATCACAAGATCTGAGATCAGACAGGTTTTTTTTCTTCTTGTCTATCATCATCAGTAATGAAGATCTTGCAAGTTAAATTACATTCCTTAGCAATCAGTTTATCCTAAAATTGTACCTGTGTAATGCTACTGAAAACTAATGTGATTACATACATTTAAAACCTAATTTGGTGGTAGTACTGGTAAAGTAAATAGAGGAATCTGTCTAAATCTGTATGCTTTTTAATCTAGATTAAAAGATA
This sequence comes from Apteryx rowi, assembly GCF_003343035.1. Classification (NCBI taxonomy): domain Eukaryota; kingdom Metazoa; phylum Chordata; class Aves; order Apterygiformes; family Apterygidae; genus Apteryx; species Apteryx rowi. Next base: position 432,057 of record NW_020450816.1, read on the forward strand.
GCAAAACTTCTGCCTCTAAAATGTCTCTTGATTTAAGTTCTCATTAGAAACTTCTCTTTTAGTTCCGAAACAAAATAACCTCCCATCAACTTGGGAGACTATTGGTTACAGAACCAATACCGGTTCTGTAAAAGACTAACTCAAATCTTTGGGACATCAACATTCAATTATTTTTTCCAATGATTTTAATCATTTGGGATTTTATGTGTTCCCTGAAATTACTACTGGGGCTCTATAAAGGCTCCTGATAGGCAAAGTGTGCAGAACTCCATATCTGTATGTCATAGTACACTGCATTAAGACAATGCGTGATTTAGGGAAACCTAAATCCTAACCTAACCTTTTCGTTTAGCGGATGTCCTTAAAATATGACTTTAGCACAAGCTGCCAGTAAGAATCAGACCACTATGATGCAGTTGTGATACAGACAGGTATTTCTCATGATGTTAGCCCTACCGCAGCTTTTTTAACAGTTGACATTAATTGTGTTAACTTAAGCTTCAGTAAGTATTTGTAGTTAAGTTCAGCACTATATGATCGCCTTGTATCAAAGTACATTCTAAACCATTCTGGAGGGGAAGATGGGGAATGGTTCACAGAGCTCCAAATATTCTATATTTTAAAAGGCTTTTCTGTTGATACTGGCTTCTTAATTTCATATATATTTCCTGTAGACATAACAGGTTTGCTTTTGCACAACATCAAAAGGGTCCTAAAAGCTGTTTATATAAAAGGATGCCTTTCTTTTCTTGTCTTGCTTACATATAATCACTAAACTCTAATGTTTTGTCTACTGTTATAATTAAGATCTATGGAGAACAGTTTACAGTTTAAAGCACTTTAAAAGCAAAATGAAAATGAATATTTACAAAAAAACTTTGTTTAAAATGAAAGCAAAGACAGACTTTTTAACAGAAGCAATCATATATGGAAGAGATTATACTTTTCTGAAAAAAATGTGACTGTGAGGTCAGATTAAAAATGTGGTATTTCCAGAAACAGCACTCTCCAATGTAAGATGAAACACATTCATCAGTGTTGTGACTCATGCAGTTGCATTTCTAATATAAAACACTAAACACACTAGAAACAAATATGGTTACAACAGAAATGAATAATGATATTTTGGTTAAGTAATCTCTATAGCAATTAGAACATATTATTAGAGTACACCCCTTAAACACTGTCCTATATAAAAAAGAAAACACAGATAGCAAAGGGTTTTCAGAATATTATCCTGACATAGCTGCTGTTATTCAGGGAAAATAGTACAGTAATGTTGAACTTCTAGGTATACATTCATTGCTATATATTTTTTCTCTTAAATAACTGGTGTTAATAGATACTTCCTACTATACCTATTCAGCTATAGTCAGGTCTGTTTCAGCTCAAGCTTGGGGTCACAGTCAAGGAAGAGTTAATTCCTTACCATTTTTGCAAGATCAAGTGCTAACTAAGTTTAAATATCATTAACTAAGTTTAAACATCACTGACAACTAGTAAATCCACAATGATTGACCCTGTTACCTTTACAGTCCCTGATTCCCCCGGGGGCAAAAATAAACTGCCACAGAGAAGGTTCCTTGCCTCTCTGAAGGGTATTGGGAAAGCTTAATGGCCTATTTGCAAAACAGAAATTTACATTTACAGAAGAAAGGTGGTGTGCAGTTGAAACAGTATTTAATGCTATTATTTGCCTAGGACACTCCCTGGGTCTTGTGAATAGGGTACCTGATTTCTTTTTAGCTTGGCATTTCGTAGCTAAAGCCACTTTCTTTCCCTGAAACTCAGTAAAACAGGAATAATTACAAAATGCTCTAGAATCCACGTCTAGTAAGTTCTCATCAAGTCAAATGTTATGAAAGTGAAAATGCCTTAGAAAACTGACTATGACTGCTTTCTTTAAAAAGGACTTTCTGGCTAATTCAATTCAGTATCTGAAAACATGGCTCCTCTGCTTACTCTCACTGGCCGTTGCTATTTTGATTTTCTAATGAAATCAGCATTCTGGCAAGCTGAATTGGAAAATTTACAGGAGATAAATTCAGTATGCTGAGAAAACTGCTATGATATTTCAAGGAATTTCAATTCTCTTTTTTAAATCAACTTAGTACTGTAAAAACTACCAGTTCTTAAGGAGAACACAGACTTTATTACTGTGTTATAATTACTACATAACAAGCTAACATAAAAACAGATACAAGATGTTCTCATTATAATCTAACAGATAATGGATGAAATACAATGCACTGTGAATAAACATTAAACCATCAGTAACAGCATGCAAAAGGACAGCAGAATGTTATACAAACTCTTCCAGGTTTGTTTGCTTGCTTGCTATATGTGGAATTTCTCAAATGTACATTTCAATTATACTTCAATTCTATATTCAAAGGCATCTGAGGTAGCTTTGCTTTCATTGGGTTTCATTTAATATTTCCTGTTCACGTGTAATATCCACGTGTTAGTAGAATCTTGCTATACAAAAGTACTCAAGTAAGTGTACTATCATAATTAAAAAAATAATAATCAGGAACTCCATATCTGAGCAAGAAGCAGGCAAACTCTTCATAGCAAACTACCTATTTGATTAATTTACTCTGTTTTCTCTTTGGAAAACATGGGGTGAATTTACATAGTCTGTTTTTTCCATTTGCCCTGTTAACAGCTCAGTACCATTTCAGCCAGTGGTAGTGACCATTTAACACACTACAAGTATATTCTTACTCCTATAGGTTGTATTTGTTCCATATAATTGATAGCCTACTGTAACTCATGTGATATTGTTTCCTTTCCCAGACTGGCTGATATCACAAGCAGGGTAAGTTGGTTTCTATTTGTTCGCACTGAGGAATATTCATAACTGTTGAGTGAATCCATTGTATAAGAAAAACAGCTTTTCAAAATCACTGTGAAAGCACTTCAGATGTAAATACTTTTGTGTCTCTTCATGCTAACATTCACTGTGCTTCTGCTTTCCACCACTGTTGATATGGGAGGAAAAAATGCTCTACCTGAGCATGCAAAAATGGTAGAAGTTCTACACAGCAGTAAAGCAAATTGATCTCTGTTATTTGTAAAAATATCAGTACTGGTTGCAAGAATATTTATTTTTCAAAATACTGGTTTTGCACTATTTAGGTAACTCTAATATCAACTAACTGAATCCCTCCCCATCACCAATAAAAATAAAATGAAGATTAAGTCAAAGAAAATCAGAATTGAATCAAATAATCCATCACTTTATCTGAATGACAAAACCAACGAACGGAGAGTAGGTGCCCCTAGCATCAAAGTGACAAAGGGCAGGACCGAAATTCTACAGCACACAAGCTCACAGCACGCAGACTAGATTTGCTCTCTGGATGCACAAAAACCGCTTGCTCAGGATTTGCGGAGAGTGGCAGTTGTCTAGAAATCCATGCCAAAACCAGCTATGTAGTAGATTATCACCTAAAAGCAGAAGCCTGTGCCAAAGACAGAAGGAACTGAGAAGTGTAAACTGGTTCTTGGCAAGAAGATACAGCGCAACAGGAAAGTACATAGGATCAGCAGGGGTTAAACATCAAGGTGTTTTTGGAGGGCAGACTTTTCTAATATAATCTGCTCCATTTGGAAAGGAATTAGTAATCAAAACAGAGAGTTGGAATTCTTGTTCATATAGCCAGGAATGAGGGTATTTTGGAGTGCTTTTTAATCTCTTGCAGTTATTCACATGTGGGGTAAGGTTTCACGCAGGGAGGTCCTTGGTATATAATTTTCATTGTTATGGTTTCTCTGTTCAGAATCCAAACAGAACCATCCAGATGCAGACAGAGGGAAATGTTAGCCTTATGCAGACATAACCTGATGCTGTAACAACATTTATGCACTGACCTCTTGCTAGATGCTGTAGCTCTAACCACCAACATCAAAGACCCACCAGGGCAGATACTGAACAGCCTATGGTATTTATAAAGTAAGTGTTAGAAATTGCTCTACAAAGCTTAACTTGTAGTACAGAGGAAAGATCAAAGAATAGCATACAAAAGGATAGCAACTATCAAACTAAGCACTAAGTATTTGAAAAGTTTAAGCAGATTTCTCAAGGTTACACTGAGGAGTTTACAGACCCAGACCAAAAGTTAAATGTGAATTTGCAAGTGTGCAAACTGAATCCAAGGTTCCTGAGACCCATGCTATATTATAACACAATTCTTCCTCTGCTTCTAGCTTTCTTGTTTTCACTACTGATAAATTCAATCCTATGAGCCTTTCAAGTGAAAAACAATGCCTGCTTTAAATTGCAATGCAAAAATAGTTGATTTTTATGCTGGATCATGGCCATGCATGTAATCAGTCATTGTGCTTCTCAAAAGCAACTAGTCAAAGGGAATTAACTTGTATGCTAGCTGACATGAAACAAAATTTTAAAAATGATATGAAATACGATGCAGATGAATATTCACCAGACTAATGTTAAATCTTCAAGATCTCTTCAATCTCCAGGTCCATGTTAAGCCATCATTTGGGTCTAATTCTTCACTAAACTATGTTTAAAATCTTGAGTTCTCCAACTGAGTATGATATTACTCTGGATTTATGCCACTGCAGTACATCAGAACAGAGTTAAGCATGGTATATTTGTTTAGTCAATTAAGTAGGCATGAAATGTTTGCACTGGATTCTTTCAGTAGGAAGAGGGGAGATCACAAAAGCTGACTGCCTAAGATGAATAAATAGATAAAAGGTCTTGTCTTAATTAACCTCCACTTTTAAATGATAATTCAAAGGGCAGGGTGAATTATTATGGCAGAAGTGAGGAATTAAAATAAACATAGAACACCTACTTATATACTTGTTCAGTTCAAGATCCAAAAGCTTTTGCACAGAAAATACAGCTTTGATCCCTGTAGGCTCTATTAAGAGGAATTTGATAAGACCTTGTCCTGCCAAAAAGGGGAAAAAATATCTCAGAAATAGAGAAATAGTTTTCTTTTCTCTTTAGAGACTTTTAGCAGAGTTCGCCCCGTCCCCAAAATGAAGCCAAAATGTAACCATCCCATCTTTTGGGAGTCAAAATGAGATGGAGATAGACACCTAAGAGTCTCCCCAAATCCTGAGGGAAAATTAATTTTTGCTTGCTAAAACCAAATGATAAGTAAAAAAAAGCAGTGGAGTGACACATGAAAACATGAATTCCAACCCTTACTTCAAGTTTAACAAAAAAAAAATAGTTAGTCCAGTGTTGCAGAAAATTTGTCCATATTCACAAGTCTTGTAGTGAATGAATTTTACTTTGTCCTCACAACAAAATCTCTGGGAGCTTTTGTAGCTATTTTGCACATTGATTCTTCTGAATCATTCTGAAATCCCTGTCTTTTCATACGGCTAACTGGTCCCTTTCGCAAGGCATGTTGGCTGCATCAAGATCACCTGCACTTCCAAAGTGTCTACCAATATGAAGAGGTGGGAGAAAGGAAGGGAGCCAGTCTAGCTCCTATTGTAGTGTGCTACTGGGACATGGCGGGCCCACACATGCACGCCTGGAAATTCAAAAGCCTACTCAAAAGACTTTGAGAGCCCAGAAAAAAAAAAATCTGTCTCTCTGAAAATATTTCCTGGGTATCTGGAACTGGTTCCAGACTGAGTAGGACAAAGACCAAAGAGACACTGGAGTTCTGTTCTCCAAACTCCTGGCTCCTTACTCAACCTATCCATACCTTTTTACTCACTGTATTTAATGGTGACAGGTTTTTGGTACAGAGGATCTGTGACCTGTTTCATCTGGACATATCCTTAGAGAGCATATCTTCACTAATCTACATACTGGCATGGTGAATTTGGCAGCATGTGGAGTTTCAGTAGATATCTTTCTATATGAATTGCTATTTATTGTGTCATCAATAGTCAGTAATGCTCAAGCATACTTAGCTTCTGTGTTTTGGAGGACCAAATGGCTTCGTCTGCTGTTTTCTCACAACAGCTCTTAAAACCATAATGATTAAACGACCACAAGGATGTAGGATGACACACACTAATGTAACTGCTGAGAAATACCCTTCTGGTGATGGCATGGCAAACTTGCCATTTCCAGCTGAACTCAGCTGACTCATATCTTGCCTTCTTAGTGAACCATATATAGCTGATGGTAATGTGATCTGTAACTAAAACACACCTGTTGAATAACAATATCTATATTAACTGCATATGCAGTCAGCTCAGGTCTCTCAGAGGTACTTTAACTTAATAATGAAAAGCATAATTGTGACTATTGCTAAGTCTACCATCAAGAGAAACATTATCCTTATTCCTCTACATGGGCTACCTGCATTAATAAAGTTTTGCTTGTGACTAGAGTTACTATTACTCATCCAAGACAGGAAACAGAGAGGTAGGGGAGATAAATAAGCAAAGCTTTGACCCTTCTTTAACGTCTAAAACATTGTTAAACTTTGCTGAGCTGGTACAGAGGTGAAAGTAATCTGTTTCTAGCAGAGCACAACAGCATATTACTTCCCCCCTTAAAGAGAAGCTTGACTGAGAATTATTCTTCATTGCCACTTACACTTGGCAGACTGCAGACTCGCAGCTTTTCAGAACTTGACAGTGCAACCCTGTGTATTTCAGCTTAGAGAAAGAATTGCTTCAGGTTCTAAAACATCATTAAATTTGTTTTATGTTTCCAAGAAAGCCATTTCTCACACCAGAGTCAGATTCAGAACATTTCTCTACTTCTTCCACTATATTTCATTTAGCATCTTGAAGTAGAAGAAAAGATTGAAGCAGAAATACTTCTAAAATTTGTAACTGGTATCATACCCATCACACAATAATCCTCACGAGGGTTTTGAATCTGAAGCCTTTACTTTCACCGGTGAGAAATTGCTTACATCTCTTATCAGTGTGGGCAGGGCTTCCTACTCTGGCCTTCGAGGTACTCACTCTGAAAAACTGTTGTATTTTTGTCCTCTTTTCTCCTCACAAAGAACTCAGTATTACTGTTTTACAATACCTTCATCACTACATGTCTGTACCTTTAGTTAGCAATCCCTCTGCAGTTTGGAGACTGCTAAGTTCCTCATGCAATCAAAACATCTGGACTGTATTAATTTCTGTTGCAGGACAAGAGAAATTGCTCTTCATTTTTTCCCATGCAATCAGCCTTAATGAATGTTAGCTGGAGCCGAGCATTTGAATGTTCCATCAACATATTTCACTTTGTCATTTTATACCTTTTCTGAAAATGAAATCCTTTCCACGTGGTTCTGTTTTTTTTGCTTCTAAAGTCAAGAGAACAAAAGTTAAGGGCATTTTTCTACTTAGATAAGGCTTGGGGAAAACAGCATTTACCTCTCCATTCAAAATTTGCTTTTACTTTACACAACTATATTAAGTTGTACTACTAAACAAGGAATGTTGCTGGGCAGTGATTTAGGACAATAACATAGGCTAAGTAACCTTATATTATTCTTAGCTTGCAGAAGCCACTTTTTATTTATTTGTTCTAATTTGAAGGAATATATTAGAAGAGACCATTTTCACTTCATCTGGAAGAGACTGTATTTCATGTTTGCTTAAGTGATATGGCTGTGATTTTATCTTTTGTTCCGTTTAACTAGTTATATGTTTGCAAGTGTTTTTTCACTGTAATTATTAAACAAACAAAATGAAAAAGTACCAATCTGTTTTTTTTTCCTGCTGATTCTCCCATTTGCCTAAACCACATCCTGCAATAAATTATTTGGTTTCTTAAATTGTTTATAGCAGATATAGTTAGAATCTACTAGAAAGCTGTTAAAAATAGCCATTTTTAGGGAATTAGCTTATCTTGATTTTATGTGAAAAAGATCAGATAAAGAAAATGAAATGAATAATAAGGAGGAAATGGCATCATCTAGGTACTTACAGCAAAAAATGCCACCCATAAATTAGAGATCATGATATCCTCTCTTTCCCTTCCTCATTACTAAGAAATGGGTTGAATGTTTTCCACATTTTTAAAGAATCCTTAGACCTAGGATACTACAGTAGGAAACCATAGGTGAAATGGCTGCTGTTCTTTTATTGATGAATGAAATATGGTCTTGCTTCTTCTGGCATTTTTTAAATGTCTTCTGAACTGAACTACAGAACTACTTGACTCAAATTAGATTTTAGATAAATCTTCTGATAGTAAAACTGTTCAGGATCACAAATGGGTGTTATTATAAGAAAAGAAACTATACAGACAAGTGACTGTAGATGAGGCAAGCAAAACAAACAAGAAGCCATTGAGACCGCACAGTATTCACCCAAGACCTTTAAAGGAATTCAAGACTGAAATAGCTATCTCTAATTTAAAACTGCCTTGTTACCTGAGACTACAGAGTGCCACTTAAAAAAAAAAAAAAAAGCGACATGCCTGTAAACCTGATATCTATACCAAACAAATAGGCAGAAACTATAATAAAAAATAGTGGACACCTGGATAAATATGACTTATCTGGGAAGAGTTAAAATGGCTTTCATAAAGGGAAGTCCTGCCTCACAAACCTAAAGCAGTCCTTTGACGGGATCAAAAAACACATGCATAAGGGTGATCTGATTGACCTTGGATTTACAAAAGGCTTTCAACAAATTCCCTCACCAAAGGCTTTTGAGAAAACTAAGCAGCCATAAGACAGCTTATAAATACAAAATGAAGCATATGGGGGGAAAAAAACCCAAAAAACTTAACTTCACATATAAAAAAATGAGCTTTGAACTGACTATCATCAGGCAAGATCTTGGAATTTTAAAAGATAGTTCCATGAAAACATCAGCTCAGCAGCAGCTGAAAAAGCAAATCAGGTGTTAGCAATGTCAGGGTGAGCAATTAGAGAACAAAATAGATTTTTATCATGTTATTGCATAAATCCTAATTTTGTCCACATTCTGAACAGTGCCGTGTTCTAGGTCACCGTCTCAAAAAGAATGTAGGCGAAATATAGAGGATTTAGAGAAAGGCAACCAGTATGAGGTAGCTCCTGCATAAGGAACGACTAATTAGTCCATTCCTCTTCTGTCTGGAAAATAGATGAGTGAGGGGGATATAACAGAGGTCTATAAAATAAGTGGCCTGGAAAAGCATGGCTGCGGATTGCTTGTTCAGTTTCCTCTGATCCAAGGAGCAAGGGACATCAACTGAGACTGCATCAGTCTGAGTCAAACAAGAAGAGGTGATTCTTCATGTTACAATGTAGTTAAGGCTGACTTCCTGCAATGACCTATAGACACGAAAAATTATGTGGTCTCAAGAGGAGACTGGAAAAGTTCATGGAAGAGAAATTCACTGAGTGTTACTAAATACCCAGGAACTGAGGAAGTCTTTGAGTGGCAACTGCTGGAGGCCATTTGGGAAAAGTATTGTGCTGTTTCCGTGTTCTTATTTTCTTTCCTAAGGACCTATTTTTCACTCCCTATCAAAGAGATAGGCTAGATGGCCTCACTTTGCTCTAAGTATGGCTGCTCTCAAGTTATCACAGCATGTTAAAGCTAATGTGCTAAATTTTCTGATTGGCACTTCTTAAAAGCAATGAGCAGCTGCAGTTTGACATGGGATTTTCTTTTTTCATACAGATCTCATCATAGCGGATCAGATCCAAGCTAAAGCTTTGCCTGTATTTGGGGAAAAGACAGATATTGGTACTGGGTGAGGTCTGGTGTATGTCATCTGCCAAGTTTACAAAATTAATTTTTGTGACATAAAAATTTTATCAGTTGTTGCCTGGACTTGAATCGTTTGGCTTTAGTGAAAGTGATGGAGATGGTGGGAATGGTTAAATGGCTGTGGCTGCTGTTATCTTTAAATTTTTCGGTTGCCTTTAAAAATTATCTCAATATTTATGCAATATATTCATGCTAAAACAGAGACTGAAAGGACAAAAACCCATGAATGGCTCAGCTTTTATCATGTGTCCAGTTTCTGACCAGCATTTAGAAATCCCAAAGGATGCAGAGAATGTAAAATAAGATAAGACTAGTATTAAAAAGCAAGACATGCTGAAGCATAAGCATTTAAGAAAGTCATATATGGTAAATGGGAGTTATTAATGCCTATTGAGCATTATTTTTTAAGAGATAAGGAAAAAAGAAGCTTTAGGTCTATCATGGGAATAGTTTAGTTACAGACTTCAAATGTTTTCCTTACTGAGGAACAAGCTACCCATTCTCTCTTAAAAGAAAAAGACAACAACAAAAAAATTTCTTTGGAATTGTTGTTATGAAAAACCTCAACACACTGACTAGAACAAATTTATTTCTTCCTGTCTCCGTTAAAATCAAATTATAGAGCACCATGTAGATTTCAAAAATGAGAATCCAGTAGAGCATTAAACAAATACTAAAGTATTCAGTTTTAAGAATCCAAAAAACAAGTGCACAATGCTGTAGAAAACCACTAATTTTTGCTAATAAGATAAATTTCTCTAATGTTGTACTTGCTGAATAATTCCAAATTTATCTTGTTTTTTGCTATGACAAAATCAAATTTAAAGTGCTTCTCTTTGCTCTGTTGCCTAAAAGAACATACATAGATGGTTGAGAAATTAGCTTTAAGTAACAGCAAATACTGATACTTCAACAGCTATATGGAAGCAATTCATATATGGCATACAATAAAATCAAACAGCTCCTGGTGTTCTGACTGCCTTCCCCCCCCCCCCCCAGATGAGTGATGACTAAACAAGGTTGTTCCATTTTAGCATTTTACACAGTCTCTTATATGGGCAAAGGAGATAAAAAAACATCTATTTCTAGTACAATCTCCCATCAAATATGTGACCGGCCAAATGCAGATATGTGTAATTATGGTACCCTTTACCTTGTCTTTTGTATAACTATATGCAGAAGTTCAGAAATGGAGATAAGATTTGATCATTCCTTTTATTGAAATGATATAAGAAAACCTAAATACAAGCTCTGAACACCCTAGCAGTAATTAAACACAGAAATTTAGTCATAAACTTATAATATTTGAAAGGCCGATGCATTATGAGATTCATTTACTTTGAAAAAACTTTTACTTTTGTATTTACCAGTGTGTCATAGGGTATTTTTTGCAGCTATATGTGATAGATTTTTACTGGCATAAAAATATACATAAACATTTTGCTTTAAGAGGCAAAAGGGAGAGAATTTTGTCTAACGCAAGACTTTGCCCGGAGAAAGAGTAAAAAGCTGTCTGCTACAGCAACAAATCAACATTGTACAAGACAGTAAAAAGCACTTAGCTACCTTGAACCAAGTTATTTCAAACAAGGCTTCCTTTCTCAGAGCTTCTGTGGCAAGGAATCTTTAAAGACCATTCTGTTTCTGAGTATGCCTTTTCTGGTAGTATTTTCCTTAAGTATTTCAGTATACAGCAAACTTAAGTTGTTCTGCTTCTTCAGAGCCTTTGACTTTCAGCCATAAAAGCAAGCATTCTTCCTCCATTCAGTCCCGACAAGGAGAGGGCCACATTTCCCTCCGTTTGATTAGGAAGCTTGTCTTCCCGCAGTTTGGGGGTTACCTTAGTGCCTTTAGAGGCCTGATAAAGGGCTCAAGTGCCTAAAAGCTTGTCTCCTTTTTCCAGCCATAATATTTCAGTCTAACAGAAGATCCTGTCTCTGCTCTGGTATTTTACCCAATGGTCTTTAGAGAACATTTCTGTAGCATAGGGAAGCATCACTCTATGGACATTGAATTGACCGAGACACAGGCTTAGGTTACTATGTACTTAGCTACAAATTCTCTTAGCTTAACTGCCAAGCATCTCCTCCTGTCCTGATATCTCTGAAGACCTAGAACCAGCCACCTGCAAACACTATGTACAGAGACCTAGGTGGAATTTAGGTTGTGTGAATCCAAGATCGGCCCCCAGCAAACTGAGCCTCTAAGCAAGAGACGTTTGCTTCCAAAACTAATACGGCAGTTAAAGATGTTTCTGCCTACCTGCTGAATGCTCTCCCTTCAAACTAGCTTCATTGGAAATGCAGCATGATTAGAGCCAAGCTAACTGACTTTGTGCTGAGGCAGAGCACAAGCACTCATGTTATCTGTTATCAACACTCAGCTAGGGCAATATCCATCCCTTTCTAAAGAACAGCCACCTTTTAAACAGCTCCAACTAGATCTGCAGGAGGTCACCTGTTTATAGTCTACTTTACCCAAAGTCAGCAACAAAGAACGTAATTGAACCCAGGCCTTGTAAGTCAGTAGCTAATTAATTTCCTACTGAATCATTTCTTCCCCATGCTTACAATGAGGTTCCCCTTTGGTGACACAAATTCAAATCATGATCGGTACATCAAATTGCTACCTCATTCCATTAATGCCCTTCCTTTCCCTGGTGGGAAATGCCACAGTATGCATAAGAGCAGGTGTTATTAGAGCCCAGGAATCATTCAGGCCATTCTAGATAGCAGTGCACTCTAAATTGCACTGGAGCCAGAGAGAGCCAGTAAAATAAGCAATTCCAGGATAAGGAAATTAAAAAACTACAAAGCTTATGGGTGTGGGGGGGCATATCTACATTCTGCAGAAAGTGCATGTGGGGTAGAGAGGAAAACCCTAAACTTAGCTTTCATTCTAAGTGTATTATTTATTCAGGTGATCTGCATGATGTTTCACTTGAAATTCCACTTTCTTCTTTTGTTTGGAGCATGAGTGCAAGAAACAGGGAAATTAGAGTTTAAAATGTCTGGCACCGTGTACTAAAGTAAACTTAGGTCTTAAATCATCACTAGGAGATTTACACTACTTTTTGCTGTTGTTTTGATTCAGCTGCCACAAGAGCCCCATGTTTAAATATAGCCCTTTCTGCCCCACAGCTGCAACTCTTTGTGTGCGCTTCCTCAGCGTTGCTTACTTGAGTGCGAAGGTGGGCTGAGCGTACGAATCTGACGACAGAGTGGGCTGTGCCCTTCACACACCGAGCTCTTGCATTCTCGTGAATGACTACATTAGCCAGCGCAGTCCACAGCAACAGCAGCAGCAACAGTGTGGTGCTCTGGGTCTCCAGCTCTGCCTGGCAGACAAATCTCAAGCTCGCTGAACAGCTGTGAGACAACTTTTCCATCTTCTTCTGCATACGAACACTGCCTAACTGCAGCACAAAAATGGGCACAGGGGATTATATCTGCATTGCTATGAGTGGAGGGGCGCCTTGGGGCTTTAGATTGCAAGGTGGCAAGGAGCAAAAGCAGCCTTTGCAAATCGCCAAGGTAGGACCATGAGAGAAAGATGTTTTCAGTGTTTTGTGACAAGAGGAGAGAAGACAGTAGTCTGTCTAAAAAATCTTACTGTGATGCTTGTTTGAATTTGCTAACGCGTTTTGCAGAGCTTCTACAGGTGCTGATTATGTTTGTTGTTAATATAAAGGAATGATTACTTTTTGATAAATTTCAAGTATTGCAAATATTTTCTGGAATGTAAAAGGTTTGAAACTGAGGTGATATGTGCCTTTCAGCTCCTATTTGATTTGCTCTGTGTTTTTGAAGGCACGCAGCATATTGCAAAAAACTGAATCTCATATTAGGAAATGCTGTTTGTCATCTATTTGTGATACTTTTTATACTCTAGGCATAAAATAAATACAGCTTTATCATGAGAAAATATTCTTACTATTTTGGGAATCCTGGAAAGCATTACACTGAGTTATCTCTGTTTTTGGAAAGTTATCCGGTCTTAAGAACAGCTTTAATAGATACCAAACATTCCCTCTTGTATTTTGTGAACGACACTGAAAGTTACTGAACACTTCATAAATTGTTTCCATGTATAAAATGAAAACAAAACAGAAGTAGAAGTTTTGAATAAATAAAAAATACATCCCTCAAGTACTGGTAACCCCAAATTACAAACATAAAACTTTTTAAAAGTAGTTTTGCTAAAAATCAGAGCTCATTCCATCACAACAAGGAAGATTTGTCAGGGTTATTAAGGCTTAGGTAACTGTATGGAGCTGCATTCTGGTTTCCTAGACAAGGGGGACAAACGTCCAGAGCTCTGGAATCGGCACATTACCACTGGCTGAAGCAGTATTGGGACTGATGACCATACAATTAATTCTGCCTTGTTAGCTTGAGGTCTAAAGATTAAAATGTATCTTAGGCCAAAAAATTATAGGGAGAGAAACAAGATGACTACGGAATTGCAGATCACCTTTTTGTATTTTGGTAATCCAGTACATTTAGTTTTCTTAAGTTTTTAATATTTTGATATACTCTTTTAGGTCAGTAGTTTAGCTATTCATACTCTTACTTTTTAAAGCTTTTTTAAGTCAATATACTTATTAGTTAGGTACAGTTAACTTACTGGATCAGTTAGTTTTTCACAAATAGCAAAAATAGTATGTGCAAGTATACCTCATCTTATAAAAGAAGGTCCTGTTAGTTCCTCTGTCAAGAATGTCTTTCACTACAATTTTGAATGATTTTCAGCCCATAATACTAATCATATTCAGTAACAGAGCTGTGATTTATTGAGCATATGTATCATTTTTGCTTGATAGTGATGAGTTCTTTGCTTGTTTTAATATTTTGCAAAAGTTGAACATGTTTAAAAATTTTTCCTACCGATGTGCAGCTGTTGCTTTGCAAGGAAATCCACTGATAATAGATGATAGTGGAATCCTGCCATCTAGTGAAAACTTCTAGCTAGAACTTCAAAAATTATAAATAACGGTGAAAGGCAAGTGGCCTTCATTATGTAAAACCAAAAGTAAAAGCACAGTAGTCTGAACACAAGACTCTGAAAAAGTTTTAGTATTTCAGATACAAATGAACTAAACCAGATATTTTTTTCATATTCACATTCTAGACAGGGGCACTTGAGTCTGGGTTCTGTCTTAAAAGAATCACTACAATTTAAGGTTTGAGAACTAGATAAATGGTAATGGTTGTGACTTATCTCTAATAGGAAAATTCACCATTAAAATATATCTATTTTTAGAAGAAATATCAAAGAAGCATGAGGTTGTTTCCTTGCAAATGAAATCAATCAAAAGGCTAAGTAATACAATACTACAGAATATCCTCGGTAACAGGACATGTGTCTGCATAGACAAGCACTATAAACGTTTGGAGGGACTGCTGGTGGATTGGTCGGTTTATAAATTGCAGATCATTCATTTCGCCATGCTTATGATTTGGTCCAGGTCAGAGAGGTTTGAAAACTGACACTGGTAGCTGGCTAAAAACCTGAAACTTAAAGGCCACAGCTTTCTTTGGGGCTCACTCTATCGGCCGGCTTCAACATCCTCCCTGGGAAGCCTGGGCCCTCTTGGAGGGGCGCATGGGCTTGGGGCTCCAGGTCAGCCACCACTGCCAGGCCATGCGCAGCAAGGTGAGGGGGGGCTGCAGCTACGGTGTGTGTGACCCTTCTTGGGAGAGGCAGAGCTTCTAGCTTTTCTTCTGTTATTGATGAAAACTGAAACTAATAACACATGAAACGATAAAGGATTACCCAACTACTGTATAGTAACTTTCCTACAGGCTCCAAGATCCAAGGAGCCAGGGTTGCATTTCCCAAACACAACCAAATTCTTTCCTCTTTTATGTGTAAGGTTCAGCTTCTCCACTGGTGCATGCTAAGGTAGCTCCATGGAACCAGTGGGCCATTACCAATTTACTCCAACCGAGCATTTGATCAGAAGTGTGTATTTCTGGCTTTGGAGTCTCAGCCGGCGGGAGCTGGGAAAGCTGCAAAGGGGCTGCTCTCATGGTTGCTGAGCACAACCTGAGGGCAGCTGCCCCCCGAAGCGCTGCAGAGGGAGGTGCTCCCAGGCCCCCATCATGAGCAGAACAGTGGCTGTGATACAGGCCTTAAGGGGAGACGGATGTGAAATAGAGGGAAATAAGATAATCCATGAAAACGTGGCAAGATACAAAAATCCAGAATCCTCACTTATCTACCCTTCTGATAAAAGAAACATACTCTATTTAAAGCAAAAAAATAAATCATTGCTGTTCATTTCCATAAGCAACTTCTACCAGTTTGATTTATGCTTGCTTTATAAAATATTGTTTTATTACATTTATCTTAAAAAGGGTAAAACCTAACAAAAACCTCGTTTGCTGCCTACCTCTTCAATACATGCAAATAGAATTCCCGCTAAAATCAATGAGAGCTTTGACTGTAAAGTATCATCTTCCATTATCATGCTAAGCATTAATAGAGAGGTAGAGACAAACTTTTTTCCTTCCCCCAAAAATCTTGGTGTTTTTTTCTCCCAAGCACATAAAATAGGAAGTTTTCACTGGCAAATAATCCTATAGCCCCTAACTTTGGTCAAGACTTTTGAATAATTTTGTTAGATGTGAGATAGCAACAGATAGAGACTTTCCTTTTTTTTAGTATCATAAAGTATCATTTTGCTTTATCCATTTTTAACTCTTATTCAAAACACATTGATTTTTAAAATATTTGACTAATTTTCTGTACAAACTGTTTAACAACCTTCTCCCCTTGTCCCTCCCCCTGCAAACCCCTTGTCCCTCAAGTCAAATTAACTTCTTATTATGTCCACTAATGTTGTAAATTCTTCTTAGAAATTTATTTTCAGTTAAAAAGAATTTGTACATTCTATGGACTGTCCACTTAAACTACAATGCCTTAAAAAAATGAATGTTTTAAACACAGCGTCACAAGTACACACTGTGCTGAAGAAGGACATCTAACAGAATAAATGTTCTGAAAAAGGAGTGACAATCGGGAGTATTAAACCAAGAATACAGTATTTTTATCAACTGTACCATGCATGTACCAAGACACTAAAACATGTCAGTATTGTGTTGCATTGTAGGATAGCACTTTAACTGCTTCCCAAACCAGGGGATGGTTCTGAAATTTCAGGACAGTGACCCTAGGTGCCTAAGAAGTCACGATACAGAACAGCAAAGTGGCATGTGATATCCTTTCTGTTGCCACAGTAACATATATGAAAGAATGCTTTTTTTCCTGTATATTATGGATTTTTTCCTAGTCAAATTTACTTGTAATTTTTAATTTATAAAATACGTAAAACTTGTATGTACAAAACTATGGATGATTTTGCAGACTAGCATTTGAAAGAAAGTTCTGTGAGTTTTTCTACTACACTTACACCACCAGTTACATTATATATAGTGAAGCTATATTCTTTGTGATGCATCCCTGTTGCAACGGGTAATTTAATGGAGTTTCCCTAGTGATGATTTTGATTTATAATTCATCCACAGTGTAACACCATTAAATTATCTGGTTGCAACTGAGATACATTCTGTTCAGCATATTCCTTACGTACACCAAACAGCAATTTAATAAACTCATTGTTTGTTTCAGCCACCGTCTTGCTAATTTAAGTTTGGGAACTTAACTGCATAGTTCTACTATTCAAGCACCATAAGTTCCATTACTCAGACCTCTAAGCATTTCAAAGGAAATTCAATTCTCTTCTCCATATCAGTATCCTAAAAGCAAAAATGAACAGATTCTTAAAAACCCCTATGTTTGATTATGTTGTAGGTTTTCATGCTTGAGACTCTGGGGAAATTAATGTTATTTAGAATGCTGCCTCACTTGTTAATGATTTCAGATCAGATCAGTTCTGGAAGTACTTGGTCAATATGTAGTATATACATACATATTTATATGTACATACACACGTACCCCAGCAAGAAAGATCTCTTCAAAGGGCACCATGTTATCCTGTATGAGAGCACTGATCCTGATCGCTCCCAGATTCATCAATGGCAGAATAATATGTAGTTGCATACAGAGAAGCACACAGTCATTTTTATAAAGCGATGACAGACCTTGTGTGCTTTTTCAGCAACACTACATTCTTAGCAAAATAAAATAGTAAAATTTCAGTTGCTTTAATTTTCACCATACCAGTTTCCAGTGCAAAAATACAATCATAATGCCTACTCTCTAACACGTCAAATTAATTTGAAAAAGAAAATGGATATTTTAAAATGATTTCCAATGTGATCTTGCATCTCCAAAATTTTGCTTTTCCACAATGGACATTTTCTTTTTTTCAAAACATGCCAAAACCTTTAATTTTTTGCATTATCTTATAAATGTGAACTATAGTTCTAGTGAATATTTTGCCTATTTCCAAAATAGACTTCTGCTGCTGCTGCATAGTTGTTTTACCTTTGGCTTAGCAAAAATGTGACAACTGTCTGCCAAGTTATTTTAGACTAGTGCACTTGTCCAGCAAAACTCTCCAATTTCAATTCAAGTCTCAGTTTCATCATTTTGGATTCAATAGAACCTGAAACTGAAAGTGAAACTCAAAGGGTTGAAAACAACCTGAACCAAGGGCACGAAAAGTTGATGTTTAGATACAATTACTGAGTGCTGGATGTATACAGAGGTAGGATCTACTGTGTCAGAGTTCAACTTTCTGCCTGCATTTATCTGAAATACATGACACATGCAGAGTGACACTTTCATCAAGGTGACTTTAATGTTTAGTCTGGTAGAGGAAAAAATAAGTGATAAGCCACGTGAGCACAGTTATGCTTTTGATCCTGAGGCAAGGCAAGGCAAGCCACTGTCTTGAAATGTATGTTAGCAGCTGGCCCATCCACAAAGAACATCCTTGCTGCTAGGATTAAGGAAACTCTTTCAAGTTCATGTCATTCTCATCCATTTTCACCAGTGACGCATGCTGACGCTGCCAGGCAGAAAACCTGGATTAGCAGAAGCTGGGATTCTGCTCACTGCATTCTAGCTGGGACATGGTAAACGTGCCCCTGCTCCCAGCTCATTCCAGCGCTAAGGCACCCCGGCGAGTATGAAGCACCAGTTGCTAAAGCAGTGGTTTCTGCTCCCCTGCTTGCCTCTGCCTGGTGGCACCCTCCTCCCAGTGAGATGCAGCTAAGAGACTGTTTGGGGTTTGGGATCATCTCCAGATGGCATGAAAAGCAGAGCTGGAGCTTGGGTGCTGGCTGCTTCTATAAATGTACTAGTTAAAGCATAGTCAAGTAAGGTCTTATTATACACTTGCGTGTTTGAAATGAAGATGCACAGCATGCTATGCAAAGGCTCAGTACTGAACTAACATGACCCTGTTGATATTTATTTGCATTAATTGACATTTAAACAAAATTTAAATACAACTTTATGCTAATGCAGACCAAGCAAGCTATGTTTAAAACACGCTAGCTGAACTCTGGCAACAGAGGAGGGGAGTTCAGAGTTGACCTACATGATTTTAAACACAACTTGCCTCACTTGGCCTGTACTTAAAACTGTTGGTTTAAATTTGCTAGCTAATACATTTCCAAACATAGTTTGTTTCCCAGCCTGGACAAACTCTTATTCTCAGACCATCTGACATAGCCTGTATTTGCTGATTTTCAGGAAACCCTCTAAGGCATATTTACATATTTTTTGCATAAGGAATTATGTGGAAGATTGTGTTTTTTCTTTTTTTTCTGGAAAAGATTTTGAAACCTTTACTGGCCTTGACCCAATTTATTAACTGTTACAATTTTGCATATGTTCAGATGGCCTAATTCAGCTTCTATTTAGGTAAATGACAAAACTTCCATTGACAAACTGGGAAGAAACAGGGCTTTACAGAGGTTAGGTTAATTTATTTTGCCAAACGAAGGGAAAAATTAAGTTTCCCAAATCTAACTAAAATGGATCACTGCTAAATAACCCTGTTCATGAAAATCTGTCATTGCTAGTTAGAGCCAGATAAATAATGAAGATAAAACGTCCATACACCTTTACTAGCAAATGTTTATTTGTACTTCTCAAAGTTTGCGTTCTGCATTTTCTAGTTCCAAACTTTTGCATTCCAGCTGTTGTGCCAATGGAAACGTTTAGGACTACAGTCCTACCTATTCGTTGCGAACTGCAGGCTGAACTAACACGTGATTGTATCCCCTGTTTTGGATATACAGAACTACATACCAAGCTGTTTTTGGCATGCTTTCCACAGTATTTAGGCAAATACAGCATGCCTTTGGATATATGGGAGCATTCATTTATGCCTGTTTCTAACAGATACATTTCCAACTCTCATGCTAGGAGAGTTTTCAATGGGATAGAATAAACAACATAATTCACACTGATTTAAACCAAACAAGCTACCCCCCCCCAAGACTGTACTCCTACTAAATTAGATTAGCTGCTTTGTATAGAGCTTTGTTTCATTTAAGTCCTTTGCTGGAAACATTTATAACACACTGCATGACATTATTACATTTTATTGTTTTGTATTTTCTGCCATTGTATTCTTATAGCGAATGTTAAATAGTAAGACTTATGGCCAAGTTCACAATAAAATATCACAACAGGAAATGTTGTTTACAAAACTCTTTAGGATTGTATCACATCATTTCAGAGGATACAGCTAGTAACTTATGCATATCATAGAAGGGTTTTCTTCCAAATACAGAACTTACTGTGCTTCGTATTTGTTTTTTAGAGCAGAAATTATTGCAAGGCACCAAATTTCATGGATTAAATGCTTACCACTCTATAAAATACCACTCAGAGCTAGCTTCTACTTTAAGAGGAACAATTCTGTGCCTGCAATTAACTGTGGACAAAAATGATAACATTTAGATTGCAACAAGCACTGTTTGCTGGCTGGAAGAAAACTAGCAGTAAAAAAAAGAGCTGGATATCAGCTTGCAAGTTTAAAATTTCAGACMTAACGTACACAATTTATAGAGTTGATTTCTTTTGCCTTTTCTGTAATTTTTCCCATCTGGCCTATTTCATTAAAATCTGCAGTCCTCTGTCAATGGGGCTGTTAGGATGAGAATCGAATGCACCGTTAGATTGAACAACTTTAACGAGCACCAAAATCAAAGTGCTATTTGTTGGTTACTTGCCAATGTAGTATGATGTTGAGCACGGAAGCCAAAAACCTTCGAAACATCTCAACACCTTGCTCTCAGTGGGGTGCTAAGAACAGCAAAGAAGTGGCTGCTTTATTTGTTGCTTATGTGGAAGGTAAATTGCATTGAAAACACAGCTGTAAGCTCTCCAAAGCTGATGGGCTTATATGCTGAGCTCCCTATCATCTGCTGCAGCCCTATGGCACAGCACAGGATCTTCTTTCTTGGTTAGTAGGGAAACACCATCTACAAGTCTTCTTTCTACTTCCACAGAAAGATATTTTGAATCCTTCATGTTTCTTCTTTGTTTGATATCTCCTTCCTACATCTGGGTTGGGGCATCTAATGCGCTGGTAACGTTTTCCTTGAAAAGAGTTATGTCATCCTGGACTCTGTAGCTTTAGAATTACTATTTTATAAACTTGCCTTTTTGCAAGTGTATTTCAGAAATACAACCCCATTTAGGAAGCTGGATGCTTTATTTTTTGTAAGCATGTTTTATATTACAATTCATTAGCAGGCCAACTGGTGGTGGGTCAAAACTATGAGCAACATAGATAAGCTATGGTTTTCTATACTGATCATCTGTCTTGCTGGTTTCATTTGTAATGTTTTCTATATGCACAAACATGGCAAGTATGGCATAAATTGCTACATTCAAGAATTTCAAGAAAGAAAATTTCTAAAATAAAGACAAGACAGTCATATGTCCATTGTGGCACTCCATAGTAATAGAAAGAAAAACAAACTGAACGACAGGCAAGCATAATTAAATGAGACCAAGTATTCCCCTCCTGTCACTCTGCCTAATATAAGGAGTTTGAGGAACTGATTGTCGTCTGCAGGCAAAGGTGGGAAAGCTGAATCTTTGTTCCAAAAACCAAACAGCTGAAATTACTATAAAGGAAGCCTTAACAAAAAGAGTTACATTTTTCCCATGAACTCAATGGGAGCTTTGCCACTGACTTAAAAGGGCAAAGGATTGGGCCTTAGTATGTAAACTATAGTGTAGTTATTTAATTAGAAGCAGATATCATGAATAAAAATCCTCATAGGGAAGGGTGTAGCAGTTTTAGCTAGAGATCTGTTTAGTAAAATATTCTGTGTCTAGCAGAAGTCATTCCCTTCAAAGGAACACAAAAATCCTCATAAAAACAAACTTTGGGATATTCTGATAACATTATTAAATAATGTAATTTTTTCAAGTTATTCTGTAATTTTGCATTTGATGTCCATGCTGTCTTATAAGTCTTTGTAAGCACAAAGATACTCCCTTGAGTTGAACACATTTCAATGTGTACATTTATAAGAAAGTGAAATTGTTGCTAATGATAGGCACTAGATTGGCATTACTAGAAACTAGAAGCTTTCATTTATAAAGGACTGATACTGTATTAGTGTAGGGTAAGGAGAAAGATTAGACTGTGGACACGTCTGTCTCAGCTGCAAACTTTTACTGGTCGAAGGGACTATTTGTAACTGCCCTCTTTATTCCTTCAGTTCTGCCAACAGATAGGCTTGTTTGAGTTAAAATGAGCAGGTATTTCTTAATTTAAACACCAGGCTTTGCTGACTGAGTTCACCTTGCCTGAGAGCCTAGGGAATAATCATTTGAGCAGCTCATCTGTAAGATCTGCAGTGTGGAAACCTCAGGGCCAGGGAGGAGGAAAGAGGGAGGAGTGCCAAGCAGCAGTGGGTGACAACCTTCTCAGCTGGCACAGCTGTGGCTGGACAAGTCAGATAAAACCATACAACTCCTCATGTTGGCACACCTATCTTGTTGTAGATGCATTGTCAACAGTTTAACTGACACCACTTTGGAAAGGCTCTGAGGGTCCTGCAAAATTTTCTTCTTCTGGAAGAAAAACATCTACATGGAGAACTGTGAAACCATAGTTATAGTGGTTATCTATACCTGTACAGTACCAGGTGTTTCCAAGCTGTACTGCATTCAAGGGAAATCATGTCATGAGTTTTATTAGCTTTACTCAACCACTCACTACTCAGTAGTGTCCCCAAAGAGATCATATCTCTATTTATCCCTCTATGCAAACTCAAATTCTTGTCTTCTTTGCCAGGAACTGTTGCTCTGCTTTCTCCTTATCATTCCCTCGGAATTACATTTATTTAAGTCCAGAAGCACAGAAGTGACTTTAGCGTCACTTTCAAAGAATTCACTGAAAATTCTGGCCAAGCAATGCCTCAGACTTTAAACCTTGTTACTTGGTTACAATAGTGCCCATCACTTCTAATGAACTTCCTTTAGACTGAAAGAAATACAGGAAACTTTCTGCTTTGAATGAACTCTCTCATCACAGAAATCTCTAAACTACAAGGGCATAACAGATGTGGCTGGAATAGGCTGATCATCATTTTGTTCCACAAATTACATTTTCCTATTTTGCAGAGATCACTTCAAAGACCAGCTGCCAAATGTCACTGATTTAATTACAAAGGATGCATATGGAAATAATCTGAAAGGGATAAATAGTTTCATGTATTATCATGTATTCATAACCATCTCCCCGCACGCTGGAAATAATATTTCCAGAATGCATTGTGTAAGATCTGCTTATAAGATTCTTCAAATTAGAAAAAGCTATTAATAATAAGGATGTTTTAAGCAAATTCTAATATATATTATCAAGTTCCTAAGATCTTTACAGACAAGCATCTGTTTGACATTCTTCACTGTGAAAGAACCCAAAGCTTCAGAATTGTTGGCTTGTGAAATAACCTGGTGCCTAGGAATCAGTACAATTTCACCTAAATGCTCAGTCAGTGGAAAGAATATATTATGCTGATCAGCCCAAAAGGAACCATTCACAGACTTGGAGGGTTTTGTTACAAAAGTGCATCATAATGAAATTACATCATCGGTTTATGAAAGCAGAATATTACTTTTGAAGTGTTATTTGATGGGATCCATAGCATCAGCCAAAGTTAGTGTTGGGATGTGTTGTGCATGTTCAGAGGTATGTAGGGGAAGATACTCGCCATTAAACTGAATGGAAATCGTAGCTAGAATACCATTCCCCTTTCATGTCCTCAAATCCTATCGCTAAGTGAATTATCAATGTGCATTTATGCCCAAACTGAATAATTATCTTTTCAGAATAATACTGACATATTATTGATTATTACTAGATGGTGCTTTTATAACTTTTGGGACTGTGAACAGGTAACTGAATGTAAAGACAGTTTCACCTTGGAGAAATCTTGGCTGCTAGCTTTGATGGTTTCTTACTGAAGCTGCTAAGTATTGTTCAGCAAAGTTTGTTCAGCTCAGTATCTCTTTGACTGAATAATTTCGAAGTACAGAATTAATGTACTCCAGATAAAAATGTAAAAAAAAAAATCAAGAATTACATAATATCAAATTAATCAAGCTGTACCTCCCTCATTGCTTTTCTCAAGCCATTCCAAATTTTGCTATTACAACCACTCATTACGCTATGCATACCCATAGAATGTAATCTCTTAAAGGAGGGCTCCATAAATTTATACTGGAGTTTGCGCCACGATTTTGTAAGACCATAATTAAGACACATTTTGATCCTTAAAAAATAAATAGAAAAGGAATATTCCAGAAAGCATTAAGAAAGAGTCAGCCATAATCTTTTAAAGAGAAAACAGCATAATATTTCTACACCTATTTTACCACCACATGTTCATAATATAGTGTAATATTATACTCTACCATTCATTTGATGTAGTGAAAAATGAAAAAAATAAAATAAAAATCAAATGTCAGTTTCCCCCAGCCCAAACTGACAGCAATCAGAGCAGCCAGGCTGTGAGCAATAGAAGATGATGCAAGAAGTCTCCCAGGTCTTGTATCCAGTTTAAACTGAACTTTGAAGTATCTTAAAATGAGAATTTTTCCTAAGTTCATCATTATCCTGATTTTCTTTTCCCTCCCCTCTTCTTTAGTTGTGCTTTCAGTCTGTAACATTAGCTCTTCTAAAAACAGGTTATTTCACAAATCTGATGAAGAACTGGACTCCCATGCACTGCACCAAAAACAAATCCAGGAATGCATCCTTGAGCAGCAAGGGTGTTGCAGATCGACTTGAGCTCATTTGTGCTTGACTAGCCTAAAATTAACAGATCAATACAGGTCTGATCCAACACTTTCCCACAGCAGAATCTTTCTATTGATTTTACTGAGGTCTGATTCAGCCCCTAAATGCTGCTACATTTCCAAGAGTCATCTCCCAGATTGTCCAGATAACGCTACCAAAAGCTTTCTGAATTTATGACACAATTTGTGACTCCAAAAAGGATTTGACTTTAAAACCTCTTGTCATTCTACAAAAGTGAAAAGTCTGACATCCCTCACTGTGGAAAGAAACCCGAAGTTTTAGAATCGTAGGCTTGTGAAATAACCTGGTGCCAGAGTTATGGTTTTCTTCCTCTATGTTTACAGCAACAGTGGAAAGCAATCTACTGAATCTAAATCTAATGAGAGGACTATGCATGCCTGCCTTTCTGCGCTGGCAAGAACAAGAGCAAGGGAAAGATAACTAAGTCTGAGGAGATAGTTATCTTTGGGGCCTGTCATTTTTTTTCAGTGTTACTGCATAAACAAATGGAGCACTGAAATGCATTGCCTGAGAGCAACGGTGATGTGCTGGATACCGCTGTGGTGTGTCAGGCAGTTGTTTGCTCCCAGTCCTGATTTGCATAAGAAGCCAGGAAAAGTTGCAGAAACTGGAAATTTGTATAAATTGATATTGGGTGTTAACTGACTGAAGCAAAAACTAAAGATTCATTGACCTGTTCAAATCAGGCTTGAATTCAGGCCTTTTGGATTCCTGCTTCATCAGGCTCTGAAAAATTAAGCCCTGGCACAGTTCAACAGCTTCTGGGTCTTGGGATAAAAATAGGCAGCAACTGAATCATGTCTTAGCACAGTCTTAGTTGAAATTGATAAGGGTGGGAAGGGGCTTGCTCATCATATGACAAATATTTTATTTTCAGGTATTCTGGGCAACAGCATGGCATCTGAACTGGGATAAAATGAAAGCCAAACCAAAGCTTTCCCCCAGACATTAAACTGCTCTAGACCCAAACGTTTTTATAAAGGTTGGAAAATATTCATTGTTACCTTGCTATTCTGTGTTTCTGTGCTGTTGTGTTCCACTGAGGGCAAGGAAAACAGTGCCTGGACAAATCATGCTGGGTGCACACACTGAAAGTCATAGCCTAGGTTTCTTTGTGATTTCTAGTCCCTTTTGTATTTTAGCACTATTGTATTCCTTTCTTCTTACTGAGAGAGGAAACAAGATCCTAAAAGTTTTTCTCTGCTTTTATAGTCTTGTAGTACCATGTAAAGCAGTGTTCTCCCTTAGGGATTCATAATCACATATTATACCCACGCATCACTTCAAGCAAAACTTCCACACTGGCCCAACTGAGTTCAGTTTCACTGAAAAAGCTTTCTTGCACTTTTTGATTTCTCTAGTTTTATACTCAGAGTGTAACATACACTCAGGCCAGATGACATTTAAATGTGCTCCTGTTTCCCTGGGCATATTTCACTTGGCTCCCTTTAGGCCTAGTATACCTCTAGTTTCTCCCTCATTTTAACACAATTAGTCACAGTCTGAACCACTACCTCAAATACGGATCCTGCTGCCATTGCAGTTGAGTAGTCAGAAATATATTTGTATGACTGCTTTGCTTGGACTTAGATCACAGCTAAGGAGTATTTAAGGCAAAATCCTCTCAGCAGCAGGCCCCTACCCCATCCTTCAGCTGATACTGGCTATTATGAACTAATTACACGTCTGTGACATTTGCTGAGGTTGTCATTACTGAGACATCCCTTCTGCCTCTGGGTCACTCTGCTACTCTCTCCTTCAGAATGCAAAAAACTTTGCTGAACTCCTGTGGTGTCAGTCACAGACGCGCTCTTCCCACAGCACAAAACACCTATGCAATGTGTGCAAAACACAGCGGTAGAAGGGACATAGTAGACTTGGTCTTCTTTTTCTTCACCCGAATTACAGTAATCTCAGGCATTAAGGAGCCTTCACTCAGGCACAGAGAATGAGATAAAGTTTACTCCAACATGCAGATTTCTGCTTTCTTTCACCCAAACTGAAAAGATCTGAAAAGCAATCCCCTCTGACACAGGGACACTGATATGCTCTTTTTGCGTGTGCTTTTTTTTTTTTTTTTTAATTATGATGCTTAAGTTTATAAGAAAAAGGTAAGTTTCAGGGCAAAATAATAAAGGGAAAAGGAAACCAGGCACTCACTCTTGACACTGAATTTAATTTATGAAGGCAATGACCTGTGACATCTGTTTAAAGACTATGCAATCCTTAAAAAGCGTGCTTCCCAGAGAAACTTGAGCAGATACTAGCAGTTCCTATAATAAGACTTTTCTCTCAAAACTGTATTAGTGAGAGAGGCATCAATAAAGTTATAACCATTTTCTGAGGCAATCTGAGTCAGACAATCCTCTATTAGGTGAAAGAGTGTACCGTACATTTCCACATTTGTATTTGACTGCTTAAAATGCTACTTGATCTTCAGTTGATTTTTAAATGACCTATCATAGAAAACACTTCTTTAATCACCGATATGCTGAACTTCATATGTGCAACAGTAAAGGTTTCTTAGAGAGACAACTATAAACAGGCCAAACAATGCCACACGTAGTTACGCCACCCATCAATTTCAAATGCGTGAAGTACCATGAACCATAGAGAAGTATTTGCTCAGAAAACAAATACAAAAATACAGAACTGCTCCACGTAAATGTCTTTTCAGTTTCTAGTTGTGCCTTCACGTCTCTCCTAATCTCTGCTCTCTTTATTTGTTGTTTCGCGTTTGGAAGGGTGCCACAGCTCAGGGCTGACTTTGCCATCAACACAGGTTTCCTGACACGCAGCCTAACAAGCCTTCATGAATAACATACTGCCGTATTGTCAGATGTCCCTTCAGATTATTTTTCCTTTCACTAATAAGCTCTAAAAGCAGCACAGCATATATGAGAGAAGGAGAAGACAGAGTGATTTCCATTTCATGTTCTTTGTGCCTCATCTCTTTAAGCTAGTATTTGACCTTTGCTGGGAGTTGGAGCACTTTCCATAGATCTAAAGGGAAATACTACATGGGGAATTTTGTTTTTATAGCTGCCAAACCCTTAATCTCCAGAAGCGCAAGTATTTACAAAAAGTGTCTCTCTTAACTCTGTACAAAATACAGTTTTCTGTTGTTTTCTTATGTACTTATGCACTCTCAAAACCAAGTCATGAAGATCTGGCATAGTTTTGGTTTCTGCACACTAAGGCTCCTTTGAGGTTCCGTATGGCAATAACTTCAACAAAGTGAGGCACATCAGCTAATAGTTGGAAAATATGCAAAATATCTTGTAATAAAGTCAGAGCAATAGAAGCCACACAAAATGAAAGGGAATGCTGATACTTTAATTTAACTAGAGCTGTCAAAAAATTTTCTACAAAGATGTTAGGATAAAATATTCTAAATAGCAAGTAGGTATTTTATAGCCACATGTTAATCTTCTTGAACTGGATGAGTTATTAAATTAAATCTTTAAAATGGGTAGCTCTTTTATGTATGCTTATATATTGCAGATGTTTGATAGAATCAAGATTATCATGTTCATTTGTATGTGCTTGTTTCTTTTGTTGTTATTTTTAGAAAATTCTTTAGAGCTCATTATTATTCTAACATCTGTGTAAGATCTGAAAACCTTTTTTATTTCAGTCCAGTAGCATTTTTCAATTATCTTTCTTAATCTTTATTTCTATTATTTTCAGTTTTGGAATAAGAGACAAAAGAATAGAAGTCTACCATGACTTCAAGTTCTAACATTTATTTCAATAACCCAGACAGAATAGGCTGTATCTCTGTGACATGACCCTCCAGAAGCTGACAGAGCTACACCAGAAGAACTGTAGTGCATTCTCCCCAAAGTCCAAGGGGAATAAAGAAGAGTTACGGGGGAGAATATGACCATAATTTGGAGTAACACAGTATTCTTAATAACTTTCTTGGTCTTATAGCTGATTTCTGATATGCAAGATTTGAAAACAGGAATGTTCTTTAGCAGCAAAATCCTGAGTATAATCTAAATTAAGCCAGTAGGATTTTGTCCTAGGTTCTGTTCCCACTAACTGACTTTAACATTTCTGGAAGTTTAGTAAAATCATGCTGCACAGGAACCATGACATCTTTAAAAAACACTCTTTAACACAAAGCTCTTTATATATGCTCTTCCATTATAGTATTATCTAAGGTGCGGAAACTTTCACAATTGAGTTTCCACTTCAGGAAATGGAGATTTACCTGTACATCTTCTAGGCAAGATCATCTATCTCATTGGTAGGCCACAACTGACAGACACACTGCATCTGTGAGCTCTCCATCGTTTAATGGAGTTAGTAACAGCAGTGATTTGTCTGTCATATTTAGTAATATAGCTTTATAAAAACATATCTATGCTAAAACTAAAAACTGCATCAAACTGAAATAATATCACTTCAAATTGCAACCCCCCTTTTCGAGGCTCTTTCTGCAGTGCTCCAGCTTTGCTAAGCGACAAGTTAATGCAGGCCATTCAACCCATGGCAGTGTCCCTGCTGAGTCAACCCCTGTAGAACCCTAGCAAGAAACGTGTACCTGGAGGTCCTGACCATCTGCAGTAACTTTGCATTTTAAAAAACTATTTGCAGGAAAGAGACTAATTTTAGTCTCCCAGACAAATTTCAACTTGTACCTACTTTCTGATTACATTAGTTACTCCCATGTCCCTTTACTCTTTGAAAGTTTTTTTTTTGGAAAAGCATTACTTTATCTCCTAAAAAACACACTTATTGGTGCTCTTGCTGTAGGATGGCTGCATTTCACTAGTGTGTGGACGGCAGCCTTCTGTGTACATGGCTGCACCCTTGAGTAAGCCAACACATCTTAAAGCTGGCACAGATTTTCGCCAAAGGTCATTAAAACACTTCAGAATCAGTCTGGGAGGAGAGATGCCATATTATGCTTGAGTTAGTATGTAATAATATTTCAGAGAAAGATAATTTTAAAAAACAGAAAATGTATGTCAAAGAGCTACTTGAAACAATACTCCAATTTCTCATATTAGGAATTGTTAAAAATGGTTATGTTAAAAAACTGGCTCTCTCCCAACCTACATGCTCTTGGATTTCCTTAAAAATTCAATCTTTAAAGTTTCTGAATAATGTGACTGTTGTAATTCAAAGACAATCCCCTGCTGGTTTTGATTAATTTATTTTAACATCACAGAAGAACTCTGCTGTAGCTCCTCTGGTAATATAAATCTGTGTTACAGAGAATTCTGTTGTCTCCACCTCCCTAATAAATAACAAGGCCAGTGATTTGTGGCTAAAGGGAGAGTGAGATGACTTAACTCATCTCTGCTTTTGTGTCTGAATTAAACATCAGGGTTCTTTTTTTTCCCCTTCAGTCTTTAGGTAGTTGGTAACTCTACTCTAAAATTTCCTAAGTAAAATATCCAATGAAGTATTTTAATAAATGCAGTAACATCCATTTTACATGACTAAAATGAATATCCTGACAAAATTTTACTTATTATTGCATTGGTCAGGTGTCTTTAAAAAAAAAAAAAGCATAAACTCATCATGGCTATCTTGCTATTTGTTTTAGAATTTATTGCAAGTCTCATGACACATGCTATTTTTCTTACAGTACCAGATACTGAAATCAGGTTCTAACCTGAGTTACATTAACACATTAAATGTGTACATTAAAACTACAAAACATTTCTAGATTTTCTGGAATGCAGAGTGATCCCACCCAGGAGAGGAAAAAAACAAGTAACCCCGAGTCAACAAAATTTTAAATCTCATTATTTAAAAAAATCAAAGTCTTTATTAAAAAAATCAGACTTCTGAATACTTTCACTGTTAACCCACAGAGTAATTTTATTGCATTAATCACTTACTATTTTGGCACAGACTAAAGAATAGAATTGCCTGCTCTAACAGTTGGAAATGTTAGTGAAAAACACTCACTACAGTGTTATGAGCAAGGAAGAAATCCACTGCATGAGAAAACCCCAAGTAACCTACTGCCATCCTATGTTCTTCCACCACCCTGGGAAGAGCAGTGAAACCAAGATGAGCAAAAGACAAGGAACTAAATGGAGGGAGAAACCAACAGCTTTTTTTCTTGGCTTGAAAACCAAAAGTAAGACCAGACATCAGAGGTACTGCAGCTTCCTGCTCTCTTCTCCACCTCTCTTCCTGTGAGGGGTGTAGTGGTCCAGGTCCCTTTCTCATCTCTCCCTGTCTCCCCCTTGCTCTACCCTTCTCTCTCCATGCATACTTGTCCCAGAAAAATGTTGTTCAGGTCTACAGAAAATCAGAGTTCAAACAGAAAGTCTTCTCATGAGGTGTATGGGAGGGAAGCACAGGAAAACCTAGCAGCTCAAATCTGATTCAGCTCTGTTCTATCCATATTCCTCCCATTTAAAAAATAAATAAATAAAACCCCCTGTCAGTCACACCAATCTCCAGCCTTGGTAGACTAAAAGTAACCCTTATCAGTCCAGGCTTGCAAAGGGGGTCTCATCTGGACAGCTGGGAGACTCCTTTTGGTCTAGCAAAATGTGTTGAAGAATAACTTCTGTGATATCATTACATATGCATGCACTGGGTTTTTATTGCTTAAATCTTTTTTTTTTTTTCTTGTTGTATTAGAGAAGCTTTTATTTACTAGCAGCAAGGCTAATAGGAGAATCTTAGAAAGACCACAGTCAGTTTGCAAATGAAAGGTGCACTGAGGGCATGTAAATACCTGTTACAGTTTCTGTGGACAGGAATTGAGAGCAGTTTTCAGAGGCTGCAGCAATTGCCAGAGATGCGTGACATAGTCATTTTCCCATATTCAAAGAGCAGGTGAATACTCTAGCAATTCAAACTCTCCTCTATCATGATTTTTGGAAACATACAGTTCTTTAACAGAAATTGCTGTGGTAACTTACCTACACAGCTACATTCTCTTGAACTGTTCTCATTCCACATAAATATCAAATATTCTTTGTTTAGACTCGTTTGTTTAAAATATTAAGTAAAATAAAATTTAACAACTTCCAGGCTGTGTCTTACAGATTTCTGGTAAACTAGATGCTCCTTTGAAATGACACATGTGTAATTTCAACAGTACCTATGTGTCAGCGTATACACAGATGCTTTATGCTAACATTAAACAATGTTCTATAGCTAGGAATGCTTTTGTAAGCCAAATGAAGTAGGTAGTGTTTTTATAACTATCAATTCTTAGGTTATGAAGAATGTCTTCAAATAGAAATAGAAAGAGGTTTATCATTACAAACAGGTCTCATTCCCTTAAAAGGAAGTTGTTTCTTTTTTCTTCTGCTTCTTTGGAGAACTGGCTACAAACTGGGAATGGTTATTGTATGACTCATTTGAGAAGAATAGCTACAATGTAAAAAGTTCAGATAGGATTTTAATAAAACAGAACCCAATTACATTCTGTACTGGGCACGATAAGGGTAGTTTTAAAGAGGAAAAACTCAAAATTTTTTTTTAAGATTGCTGTAAATCTCCATAGGGGATTTAAAAGGGAGGGAAAAAAGTCAGGAAAGAATAAAACATTTACCCCTCTCTTCAGTTCTATCCATGAGTTAGAAGTTTCCTTTCATAAGCAAACTTTACATTTACTTTATGCTGGTCTACTCTGGAAGCGAGCTCCTACACCCACCAGCTCAGATCACTGCTGAAAGCACCAACAAATTCAGGAACCATCACTTGCTTAGCTATGCACAGATAATGTGACTTTTCTACTGCCCATGTACTTCAGCTTCTTGGAACTTCCTCAAAACCCTAACACAGTAAGTCAAACTGGTCACAAATAATAAAATTATTTCACATGAAACTACATTAACCACACAAGCAGTATGCTGAGTACATTAGAGACTGCAAATGCTACAAGTAAATATTATTGTTGTATTACTTTCTTCCCTGATGGTTTAAGGATACAATGGTAAAGGTAGGACAGAAAAAAGCTGCTTCCATTTAAAGTTTCTGATATTGTTTATGATTCAGCTTCTGTAATTCTTGGCATAACATAGGAAACATGGTAGTAGTAGTCTCATACCTTTCAGCTTTTGCTCAGTGTACCATTCAAAGGGAAGCTCGATCAAAAAGTAGGAGACAGTATTCAAGCACTCACTGTATGCCTTCATTACAGGCTTTGTCTTAGGTTTTACAATTTTATATATGAAATTGAGTCTCCACAGAGGATTGTGAACATGTCATTTAAAATTCTGCTTCATTTTGTGCTGCAGCACTCACGTATCTCACCTTCATTTACAAAAGGGAGGGAAGCTAGTGTTATTTCTCACCAGGCTGAATTTTAATAGGGTTTATAATTGAATATTCATAGAAAAAGTGAATACTGGCTGGTGTATGTATTTTCAAGATGCAATAGCTGGGTAAGGGAGGGAGTATGCTGACTGTGTAGCAAGTATTCCATGCTAGACATGGAAAAATGCAGATTTTTAAGCTCAGCACTAGCTATTTGCCTATTGCTACTCAAGCAAGAGAAATTTGTACGCAATACTTTGAACTATAAGAGTCTGCTACACATTCCTCTTTTTAAATA
Organism: Apteryx rowi; assembly: GCF_003343035.1. NCBI lineage: Eukaryota > Metazoa > Chordata > Aves > Apterygiformes > Apterygidae > Apteryx > Apteryx rowi. Next base: position 465,539 of record NW_020450816.1, read on the forward strand.
GTTAAGCGTTAAGATGTTTTTATCTAAACTCCAAGCAACAGGGTCAGGATACTGTATTTATTGTGATAGTCAACCTAGTTAAAGATCTGCTGAACAGGCTGTAATAGCTCTTGTAGAAAAATGGTTTGTCTTTTTAAAGTGTGTGAGATTAGAAGGGCAACCATGCTAATCATAGAGCGTGTCTGCCAAGATTCTGTAGAAACCATCTGGAAGGAAACACAATACACTGAAAAACATTATTTTGCCTTAAAGTTGTAGGCCATCCTAAAGAAATAGAACTTCATAGGGTAAGTCAGTTCATAACGAGACACTTTCTTACTATGCAGTCCAAAGAATACCCTGCATAAATAATTTATGATTATTCTGCTCTACACGAAGATGATTATTTGTCAGGCACAACACAAAGGTGTTCATATTTTTTAAGATTTAATTTGCTTTCTCCTTACTGCATATATATTGTGAAAAAATTTGCTGCATTCATCACTTGTAGTCAAAGGCACATTCTGGTGTTCCCTTAAACATCAAACAGTTATTATGGGGCTTCATTTTGATGTGAAAGTGTGCATACAGTATTGGCCATTTGTATAAATTAATACTTCCCAAAGCATTTTTACTATTTTGTTTAAATTTCTCTTACTTCTAGCACTATGGAACATTTTCCCCAGTGCTTGTTCCAAGATTGCTCCAGCTGAGGCTGAGGTCAAAAGAAAGTGACCAAGCAATTTCAGTGGGAGTTGCACATTTGGAGAGCAAAAACAGAACAATATTCTGGCCAGACTGTCCCCATGTATCCAAATTCCCACTCCTAAGAAGTTTAGAGGAAAATGCTGAACATTTCAATTTGTCATGAGACTAACTGGATTTGAATATTCTTCTGAATATATGTGGAATATCCTGCGGTCTTTAAAGATGAATATTAAAATAAAAATTGCTTCAAAGTGCTCTCCACTTCCCTTTCACCTTGCTAATGATCAGCCGAGAACATTCTAGACAAACAGGTTTCACATAGGTATCTCAAGCACTCAGTTTTTGAAGAACCCAGAAAGCCCCTATAATTTTAGATTACTCTCTGCTTACAGCACTTTACACTGCTGATACATTACAGGGTACCTTTGATGATTAGGGACCTAAAGCTGCAGCCCTAAGTTACCCTGCAGTAGATTGTGGATAGACAGAATTTTTGAATTTGGATAATTTTAATAGATTTTTTTCTAAATGTAGTTTGTAGATTTCACATCAAAAAAACACATATGGGTTAAACTGTTGTTGCTCTCACTGGTGTCCCACAGTGCTGTTCAGTGGGGGGGGCCTGCACAGCTGGTAGCCAGGAGGACTGGCTAAGGGGTCATGCTGCTAGGAATGGGAGGGCTGGGGAACTTCTCCTCACCTACTGAGTGCTCTGGTAGCAATGGAAGTGCTATCGGAGAAGACTGAAACAGGGTCTGCACTTCTTCAAAGGCCTATTCTAGACCTGGCTGCTTTGGGACTTGAGGGAGGGAGAGGCAGGGAGCAGAGAGGAAAAGATAATTCCATGTAATGCTATTAAATTTCATCAGTAGAACTAAGTGAACAAGTAAAATAAACAGGCCCCTTAAAACAGAAATGGGCAGGACCACAGAAATCACTCAGATCTTTCACAGATTTGTTTTATAATGTATTATCAGTGCTGTCTAATGTGAGCCTCTGCATTGCACAGTTGCAACATGCGCAGGACACAAATATGTTTGGGGTTTAGCCCACCTTTGCGCATCTGACGCAGGCACTTTTTCAGGATCCATGCCAGGCGGTGGCACAGCAGGGCACTATTTTCCTGCAGAGACTGAGGAATTGCATTGTTTCTTTGTGGATGAAAGGAAAGCAGCAGCATGGGCAAATAGGACTACAAGCATATTCTTCCTTGCCTCTTCTGCTCAGGACTCCTGCTGGACCCCCTCAGAGGCGAAATAGTTGTTTAGAAGAGTAACTCCAGATTTCAAAATATCCTGGCCAAACTATTAGTTGTTATAACCCTAACCAAGTAGATACAACCCAACAGTCTGCTAATGCCTTCATATACTCCAGATTATCTTCCCCTGAGTTGTTACTGATTGATTTAATGGAGAGATTTTCTTATTTAAATGGAAGCATCCTGAGAATTTCCTGCAGATTTTCTGCTTAGACTTTTTGTTTGATAGGAAATTTTGTAAATAGATATGTTCAAGTAAAAATTGCAGTGAAAAAATATATTGATACATGAAAATAGTTAAGAGAATGTCATACATTAACTTACAAGTGATTGCTAGGTCATATTTTCAAGAGAATAATAGTGTCCCCTAAAGAGACAGCACAGGCATTCAGTGTTGTTTCAAAAGTATTTTTGTTTTTGAGTGGTATTCTGATACTATAATATCTGCTTAAAAAATTAATAATGAAAGTACCCCAAGTTAATTGTGGGAAACAAAAAAATAAAGCTTCTTAAAAAGGTTTGTGTGGGAAATAGCATAAATTTTGTATCTGGATAAAAATATTCCAAAGAAAGTGCAATGATAGTCTATAAAAAAAAAGGTTTCCTCAAACTGTTCTGGAATTTGTACATGAGTTCCCTTTTCTTCAAAGGTTCAAAATGACAAATGTTTGCAGAGCACAATTCTCAAACTTTGCATGCTAAAGGCCAATGGTTTAGTTTATGTTTTCCTAAGAGCACAGCAAATGTCTGACAGAGGTCAAACTTAAAACTGAAAAGGGAAGTTCTATTCCCTTTACCCTTGCCTTCTCTTTGTGCTCCAGTCTACAGGTTTGAGCGCTCCTATGGATTATTTATGTTGCTAGGAGCTGAGGATGCTGAAGTTATACAAAGCACCAGCAGAACTCCAACTTGGTGCATTTTGAAGGCCTAGACAATATGTATTTCAGTATGCATAAGAACACAATATTGGTGAAACTACTTCTGCTAGTTTAAATTAATAAACAAATCTATCTGTGCTCTTAAATAAGTTCCATTCCAAAACGTGCATTCCTAAAGAAAGGTAACAGTCTGAACACTGGGATTTAAACCAATGATTATGGAAGAAAACCTGACAGCTAATTCTTCTGGAGGAAAACTTCCATGCTTACACTTTAAAATGTTCTTTTCCTTGCTTTTTTGCAATCATCAGTAGAAATGGAAAACGTTTGCAAGATTTTTTTTTTTTTTTTAATACATAGTAATACCTTTTTTGGTTACGACCAATGGGGGCCGGCAAATACCTAATTCTTGCCAGAAGCAGAAGTGCCAAATGGCAATCTAGTCCATTTTTGACAGTACAAATACAAGATACAGACATATCTGTGAAACATCTAAAAATATCTAAAATTAAAAGTGCAAGAGACAGCATGATTAGTTTCCAACCCTGTTGTTTAACTGCAATAATTACTTTAGACACAAAACAGCCTGATGAACAGAACACGTGACAGCAGGGACAAAAGTATCTGGCCAACTGTATACTCCCAAAGAATTAAAGATGGATCCCAAATCCAAAAGTTAGAAATAATATTCAAATTTCCTATTTAGAGTCATTTCAGACTTCCACAATATGGGTCAGATAGCTGTAAAACTTTACACTCATGGATTTTGAGGGTTTGGGATTCCAGGACCAAATACCTAGCTTGGGCCCAGTAGTGTTCCAGCAAATTCTTTTTAGAAACATGTTTAACTTTTCTATGAATGTGATCAGCAGAAATGATTACTGTCAATGGAGTTATGACAAATAGCTCCTGTGGAAGAGCTGGTTTCAATGACTGTTTGTTGTACTGCAAAGAAAGAGCAGATGAGGGGTAGGACAAGTTCAGAGTCCAAAGAAAATAATCTCATATTAGCATTTTAGGCCAGGATCTAAACTTAAAGAGTCCAATGCACTTTTTTTTTGGTAAATATTTATGGCCCTGGGATTCCAACTACCATTCTTTATCTGCAAATGTGCCTTTCATCACATCGGAAGTACTAAGTGGATCAGCTCTGAATACATTTTCTGCTCAGAGCCTCATCAAATCCTTCACCTTTCTTTTGCTCCTCCCCAGATTTGAGCACATGCAGTGGGCTGCTCATATTTCCTCCTACATACATAGAAACATGAGCCTACAACCTCTGTCCTTGAATAATCTGTTTCTAAATAATCCTACCTTTGTCTAAAACTCTTTCTTCAAACATCTGGCATTGCTTAGGCCCAACTACCTCCTAAACTGGGTGTTTCTTCTCTACCTTTTCTACTCTCTCCTTGTCTTTTTGGTCCTTTTTCCATGTCCTTCCACATATATCAAATATCTGTGGTGTAAGGATCTTCTTCGCAATTTCTACCATGTGAAACAGCTCTCTTGTGCTTCTCCACTTTTTCATCCTGACTGGAATATACACATCTTTTTTGATGTTTCTAATTTCTCCTTCCTTCCTCTGTTAGGTGTTCTAAAGAAAAGAATTATATAGGCATATTTGAAAGAAAGTGTTCTATATTAAGATAATGGGAAGATAATATACAATGAAAACTAAAGTACTATTTGAGATTGTGAGTATTATCAAACATGGAAGAACAGTATTTGAAACGTATTTACTTTGCTACAAATAATGTCTGCACAAGAAGATATAAATGATAATGACAGTAGATTAACTTGGTTCACAAGCCTTCAAAGATGCTCAGTATGACATTCTTTTTCATTTATGCAGCTGAGTAAGTTTACTTCAGCCAGCGGGTGGGGGGTCTAAGAGAACTATTTGGACTGCATAACGAGAACACATCTGTATAGTTGAGATAGCTTTGAAGAAATGCCCAATTTGGTTTTTATAAACTTAAGGCTTTTCTAAAACAGTTCTAACATCACTTCTGCCCCCACCTCCACTACCCAAAACAGCTTCAGAAACAGTCATGTAAGCATTTTTATGGCCCAATACATACACTGCTTAACCATTCAAGTCACAGAACAGTACTATATACACATAAAAGATTTTATGGGATTAGCTTACGTCTTATGCATTCAAACAACCATCAGCCAAACATCTTTGAAAGAGTTTATACGAAACACAAATAAAGTAGCCAATTCCCAGGAAAAATTACCTGTGGTACTTTGCAAATAAAAATACCCAATTACAGTATGCTTCAATATTTAACTAGGCTTGGCAAAGAAGTAAAAACAAAAATATACTCATATCCTGGCAATCTACAGCACATTGAATTCTACAGCATTAACCGATGTAACCATCTTGCCCTATTTAGGAAATTTTTTGTTTAGATTGCTTTGGGTCTGATAACGTAACTGCAAGTTGATCCAAAATGACAATAGGCTCCATTCCAAGTGGAGTATTAAAATGTAGTCACAGATGCCACTTCACTACTTGTCTGCAAGGAGAACTGCAAAGAGTCTGTTAGACTCAAAGCAGTCTCTTGGCCAATACCTTTGCAGACAGAATTTGCTAGGATTATTGATTTAGTACATTTATATGCAATAGTAATGTATATAAATTTAAAGACAGTGCATCAAATTCTTGTACAACAAAAATGTTCTGAACATCCAGTTTGGAAGGGCTGGACTGTATACAATGCTCTGGGAAAAAAGTTACAATTTCTCCTGCGCAGCTAAGTTTGGAGGGCAAGATCCCCCAGATTTGCTCCACAGTGTTTATGCACTTGTATTCAGAACATGATGCTACTCGGCAGAAGTCAGGCCTACAACATCCCATGACATAGGCCACTGGCTTTCACATGGCCAGAGCATCTGCAGCACACACTGGAGGGAAAGCACAGTTTGGACAGGCTGCCCGACACCACCACTGGCAACATCATTCCCCATAAAGAGCAAAGACCTAGGCATGGCTGGGGACTCATTAACCAAGTGCATACAGTAATTCCCCTCACAAGTAAGTGGAAATACTGGGAAGATGTTTGCCCATTTCCTTCTATTTTCTCGCTGTGCTCCATTAAAAAAGGTAGATTTAGATGTTCCACCTCAAATTGCTAGAGATTTAGATTCAAATGAACCTAAATGTGTACCTTTCAGCCTCACCTAGTTCCTTTCCTTCCCCCTCACCCTTTCTTAGCTTCTTCCTTTATCATTAAATCATTCAATTTAGACATCAAACTGGAAACCTGAGGCTTCCAATTCTCTGTAAAACTTCCATTTAATCTCACAAGGACGCAGCAGGGAAAGCATATAGAAGTTTCCCTATGAAGACCTACTAGCTGCACTGCTTTTAGCTCACCTGTGGTCACTGCGAGGGAAACTGCTGCTGTCCTTGCAAAACAACCATCCTTTTTCCACAAGCAACCAGATACCATAGAGCTTGCTAGAAGCGTTACACAGAGGGCTGGCCTTGTGTCTTACTGCAGTCTTGTCTTTGATTTTTCTTCCTTGGAAGAGTATATTTTTTCAGTCTTAAAACAATTTTGATATAATTTTTGGCCAAAAAGCAAGGCTAATTTTGTGCCAAAATGGTGCAGAATGATGTGTCAGAACCTGTTTTCATCTATGCATTTTAGTCTTCCAGAACAACATTTTAACCTTTCCCACCACACAAAATTATGCTTGCCTCAAATGCACTGCTTGTTTGTACTCAGGATAGCTAGGCAACAGTTACATATGGCCTGGTAAAACTACACTGTATTAAGCTGTACATGTCTTTTTTTTTTCTTTCAGAAGACAAAGTTGAATGCAAAATCATAGATCAAAACCATGAATTCTGAGGATCTAACATTATTCTCATTTGTTTTTTCCAAAAACAAAACCAAAAAATTAATATTGACACTGCCCAAGATCACTTGCACAGAAACAATGGCAGATTTAACTTCAGATCCAAATCCTGCAGATTCCTAGCATATCTAACTCATATGTGTTTCCTTTACCATCAACTAAATATTCAGTTTTGATTAATACTTATCTACTTCACATTAAAATACTTTAAACTGAGAGGATGCAATGCACCATGACCTGTCAACCACCTACAATGTCTTCAGAGGAGGTCATTTGAGGGGTTCAGAGGATGTTTGTAGTACCCAACGAAGTGTGGTTCTCCACAGAAGGTCTAGTATTTTATAAAGCTAGGCAAACTGTGGAGTGTCAGTGAATCAAGTCTGTCAGGTCTGTGCAGTTCCATGTGAGGCTGGTTCACAGGCATCTGTACCACAGTCCTGAAACTGGGAGTACTTGGGAGTGTAATGGAGGGACATGAGAACAGTGCTGGATACGTTCAGTTAGGTTGAACCAGATTTATTAGCCCAGTCTCAGTGCTATTGCTGCAGGCAGCAGAGGCAAGGAAGACACTGCGGCAGACTTTAGGAGCAGGATAAGCACATGGCAGAGAACAAGTCTTGCCAATTTTCTCAAGTATGGTTTAGCTACAGAACTGTTGGGAATCATTACTGTACAACATATTAGATGTGCTTGAACAAGGTAAATTTCTTGTTTTCTTCGACGATGAGACAATGTTCCTTTTTTAATGTACTATAAATTACTGTAAAATATAAATTGAGATATTCTGTTGATATGTGGGTTTGCTTTCTGGTTTTGTTTGGTTTGGTTGTTATGCCTGGTTTGTAACAAAGCATAACTTTCTGTCCACATTCATGTCAGCAATGGCCTTATTTGAAACAGCAATTCTTCTCAAGGTGCCTCGCAGGGTGATGACCCTTAATTCCAGACATCCCAGATTTGATTAAAGCCATATGAAAAAAAGTTCATCTTTGTAACCCCTCACTAGTGGTATTGCCTGCTTTCCTCAAACACACAAAGTCTTTACTAAGACTAACAACTAACTCATCTTTGTCACGTTTTCTTAAATACTGTCTCTGTAATCACAATTCAAACACCAAACTATGTAAGGAATTGAGAAATACACTAGGAGCTGGATCAAAAACAAGATCAAGAATGAAGTACAAAGTGCCATATTTATTTCTTTACAGAATAGCCCTTTTGTAAGGAGGTTTGTTCTATCCACAGGCCAGTTTATCTTTCTACTTTGTAATGAAATTGTTCTATTTTTGAATAAAACAGAAAAACTCTAGCATTCATAAAGAGAATGAGAACCTCAGTATCAGAAAGGAGCAAAGAAAGTCCATTTTGCTCTTTCTTGGTTTACTTCATACACGAGACCATCACACAGAGGAGACAGTATGGAGCCTGGGTTAAGTTTTGTCCGACTAGTGACTTGAGTTAGGCAAGAAGGAACCTCTCAGTGTTGTCTCAGTAAAAGTAGAGAGCTTCCTCTGTGCTCTCCCACAACATCAAATATACATGGTGTCAACGAGAATAATTATTACAATCACAAGTGTCCTTCCTGAATGAGGAGCAGAGTCCTTTTCCTATTAAATCCAAGAACAAAAGAATCTTTTCCTATGTGAAGTGCTCTCCCACTCTCCTTCTTTTCAGAAGTAAGCTGCCTTTTATCTTCCCTGGGGTGATAAGGAGATGAAATCATACAGTCAAGTCAGTGGCTATTCTTGCCCCTCCCAAAAGTAGCTGGCTAGAAAGGAGAGGAGGAAAAGAAAAAGAAACAGAATGCAAGGGCAAAAACCACAAAGCTCCCTGGGGAATTTGGAGGATTCATAAGAAAAAAAAAAAAAAAAGAGGGGAGGATAAAGCAGCACCCAACTTCCACCACTAGCAACAGTATACTCATTAAACAGGAACTTAGCTGGATTTATTACCCATTTTAAGACAAGATCAAAGAATAAGATATAGGACTGTTCAACACAAGACAAGTAACAGCCCTAGCCACGTTAACCTTGTGATACTGTTCCCTGAAACCCACATAAATGACTCCAAAAAACGTATCACACTTTGAATTCTCTTTCCCTGTGAGTGATCATTACCTTCATCACTACTGGCTTCTTTCTATTTTAGAGATTAGAGATCAGAAGAAATCTTGCTGTTTTGGCCCCTTTCTTGCTCTATCAAGCTTTAACATACAGTTTATTAAAAGTTGCTAAGATGTTTAGTGATTATAGTTTTGTGGTTCCCATTTAAATTCCCAGTCCCCTTTTCCTGCCTTGTAAAGCAGCTGCTCTGATCAAATACAGGCCTTGTATTAATTCAAGTTTTTGAAACCCCACTGGAGATGACTCAGTCCAATGGGATACTCATGGTAATTGATTAATAATGCCAGCTTTACTTTTCATATCCACATGAGTCTTTCTATCCATCTTTTCTCATTCTGAAAAAAAAAMCCCCTACCTAGCACTTAAAGTTTCAACAGATAAAGAAATCAAGCATTTCTAAAGTTGTCTCAGAAAATCCCCAATTCTATCTCATAATTATCACTGTTGAATACTTAGTACTTTCAATAAGAAGCCAGATTGAGTATAAAAAATATGAAACAACGTGCAAATGACCCTCCAACATGATTGTAATATCTTATGTATTACTTTTCTAAGAGCCAGAAACAACAACTGTAATGCTGAATGCCATTTTCTTACTTGAGAGTACCAAATAACACAGTTACATACTTTTCTGACTTTCAGAGTAGATACCAATTGATGATTAGATGCAAAAATAATCTACTTCCAAACCACTGTATATTAATTACAGTATGTAGAATAAAGTTTCCAGGCCTAAATATATTTAGGTACAGCCATAGAAGTTAACTTAAACTCCCCTGCATGAAAGTTGTCAGACATGGAATCCTCGTCTTCAAAGGAGAAGATGAAGACAGCAGATTTAATTTTTTATATTGATGAAACACTAAAACAGAGATTTTCTGATTTATCATCCATCTGCATTTGTGAAGTGCTAAATATCCACAAGACTCAACGTAAATTAATCACATAATAACTACTAAGCATAATGCTGTCACTATGATTACAATACACTGTATAAAATCAGTTGATCCTCTAATAGTTCAAATTCTAGCTGCAAAAATACTTCTGGTGCATTAAATTATGAGACATGAACTCATTACAAGCCCTGGAAAACAATTCAACCCTACCAACTTTCCATCAGTATAAAGAGCTAGTAACTGTGCCTGAATGTTAAATTCTAGACAAAAAAAGAAGAAAAAAACCTTTAAAAATGAAAAAGCAACTTAATACTGTTTTTAAAATTGTGGTTCCACTCCCTGTGGGAAACAAATGTTCCTGTGGAGATCACCTGAAGGAATGCCAAATAACCACAGCAGACTTTCATACGAGGTAGCATATAGTAGCACAAATATTTACACAAACAAGCAAGCTAAAAGAATCTAAGCTCAGTTTCAAACAACTTGAGATTGCTTTGTTTTTCTTTAGCTTTTGTGTGGAACCAAGTGAAACAGCAATTTTAATCAAGTTTTGCAAGGAGATTTGTTTCAGTTCATTCAAAGTCAGTGTGAATTTCCAAGTATATGACCTGTTTACATAGACATATATACAAAAGGCAAAACTTAAGTTTTCACAGCTGTGCTAATAACTTTGAAATGTAAAGCTATAAAAGCTACCTATATTTTAAGAGTTTATATTTAAATGATGAACAAGTATCATAAGATATTTACTTTTTTCCTCTAAATACAAGATAAAGCTACTCATATTAATTTATCATATTATTTGTTATCTTAAGCAATAATAGCATTAGTTGTCCTCATAAAACAAGTATCTTCCTGCACAGGCTAAAGAGCAGTAATTGTGGAATACTCATGCAACATACATGCATGTTCTATGAAAATATAAATAAGCAGTCAACAGAACAAGGACTGTTATGGTGTGTATATGTATATGAGAGAATACTTTCCTCAAAAATTGTTGGTAGTTTTGCTTTTTGGTTCTTTTGGGGCAGACTCCACAACTAATAGATCCTGATTCCTATTTACCTTCTCAGCCAGAAGTAGTATATGACTTGCAATAACAATAGTTGTGGCTGAACCGCAGCATATAACACTGTCAGTCTGTACATAATTACATTCCTGTGAAACAGTGAAACATAAAATAGATTAAACAGAAGTCAAAATTTCTTTATATGGATTCTATTGCCACAAAACTGAGAAATTTCATATGACCATGAGACCATACAAGTTAACACTGGTGACAGTTCTTATACCAGTCCCATAAGTATATCATCTCAGTATCTAAAATGCAAAGCTCTTTTTTCCCTTTTGCAAGGGAATCATAACTTGTGTTCTAAATTTAATCTGCTAAATTGATTTCAAGTGTTAAACTTCTGTACATACTGGAGAAAGAACAGGAGAGAATAAGTACCACCAGACCACTGGGGAAATGCTGAGTCCCAGTGACAACAACAAAATGGCAGGTTTCTGTAGTGAAAACCTGGACCCAGCTGGGGCTTTGTCACCATTGCCATGAGTCTAGGTTTCCATTCATAGCATTTAGAAGCAAAGACCGGGGGGGGGGGGGGGGGGNGGGGGACAACACTCTTAAGAATTACAATGGTTATTTCATATTGTCTCTTCTTCAAAACAATAGAAGGAAGGTTGTATCATCTCTTATTAATGTTCAGTGGTAGATTAATGCACAGAACTCCACACCACAAAATAATATATTCCTTTGATCAGTGTGCCACTTAAAATAGCCTCAGCTTCTTTTCCAGCTTACTTTCAATTTACAGCTTCTTTAAGAAATGATAATCCCTCCAATGACCCCATGCAAGAATTATATTCCCTATAGATGCCTTGTTTTAACAAACTCCAGTCAGTCTGTTCCACTGGGTTACCAGTCTACATATTCTTGTAGACACATTTTTATAACACACAACTTCCAAACATAACTGGAGAATTTAGATACATTTTTTTTTTCATTAACAGAAAATTAGTTTACTTTCTCCTTTCCTCATAGGCTCAGTCCTCAAGTCCAAATTGGCCAACTAAATGTCGTAATTTTTCATTTTGTATGTCCCACAGAACTTGCTATCCTAGCTTGTTGTTCATGCGCACAAGTTCTTAACACAAGGTCTCGCACAGTTTAGAGGTTCTGCATGTAGGAGCACCTAGGAGAAACCATTGACTTACACAGGAAGTTCTGGGAAGTCCAGAGGTGAATGTATATGCAGAATTGCAAGACTGTTCTTGTCTAGGAGCTAATTAGGCTTTAGAAAGGAAATTTATAATAGGGATTGCTCTTAGATCTATGTGTTGGCCCTCTTTTCCATCTGTGCTTAAGCACTAAGGAGCTCATTGCACAGGTATTACTGCTTTCTGTGTGAGAACAACCACCTCTCTTCTGTATAATACAGGGCCAGAGCCTGGGTCATCTTACCCTCCCCCACCCCTTAGAGCATGCTGGTTTCTTCCGTTTTTCTTGTGTTAACTACAGTGCCGTGTTACCAGTCCCGGAGACTGAAGCGCTCTCCAACTCGAATGAGTAAGGCGTAAGCTCTAAGCCACGTAAGCCTCCTCTGTCCTGTGCCACTCACGAGCCCCATCAGTTGCTTAGGAAAGCAGTCAGCTGGCTCTGTGTTGTTAGCAAAGTGGCAATAGTATCCATGACCTCTTTGCACTAGGAATCTCTTGGGAAAACCCTCCTTTTACCAAGAGCAGGAGACAGTAAACAGCTGCCCTCATAACTATTGCAGCACATTTGTACCAGTGGATTTCTCCAAGTTTCTCTCTGGCACCGAGGCACCTTCTGTGAACAACTCAACCTAAGCCACTGAAAGAAGTCTTAGGACATCATAGCTACGTCTACATCAGGATATCCTAGCGTGCTTACCTCAGGGAGGAAAATTTTCTTTCTTCCCCTCAATATTCCTGGCCCAAAAGAGCTATGCCAGCAATGTTTTGTAGTGTAGACCTAGCCCAAGCTAGAACAAATCAAGCACCTAGAGACTCCGTGCTCAGAGACCTGGTAAATAAGCCAGTCATTTTCTCCGATTTAGGCCATACTAAGGCACGCTTGTTTTCTTTTCTTGTTTCTAGGAAACAAAGGTTAAAATTTAAAGAAGCTAAGGTCATGTAATATAATCTATTATTGAATACTAAAATAGATAACAAGATACCTTGGGCATGAACATACCCCCACAAAAGATAAACATCAAAAAAACCCAGGAAAATAGAAGCGAGTGAAGGACTTCTTAGCAGTAGAGGAATATGATGAGTAAAAAGCGTTATAACAACATTAAAATGGTAACAGGCAGCATTTTTAGCCACATGCAGGGAACTGCGAATGCCCTCAGAGAAAAAGAAGAGGTAACAAGAATCGAGTCTTGTTAAACTTTGGAATGATAATATAGATGTAAAGCACAATAAAAAGATTGCCTTAATCTTACACAAGTGTCACTCTCTCTAAAGTTCATCTAGTGATTTTACACCAGAGAGAACTAGAATCGTGCCAGCTGGCTGGCAGTCTAAACTGTGGCTGAATCTTAGTTACCTGTAGATCTACACATGGACACTATACCACAAATCTGGGCCAGTATGTTTTATTTCCTAATCATAAGTTTATCTTTTACAGTAATGATGACAAACTCAAAGGCCTGAAGCTTCAGCTGAAGTCTCAGTAGTTCCTTGCATACACAGACTTTTGAGTATTGCTGAGCGTAAAATCTGGAAAAAATCATTTCGGGGAACTTACAGCACTGCTATTTCTAACACTACTGAATACCAAAAGGGCAGTCACTTACATATGAAAATAGAGGCAACAAGTAATGTTAACTACAGCTGTTTTTGTTTTGAAAATTATCAAAATGGAAGCTTACACAAAAGTTTGGAAAGAAGAGTTTATACACCTCTAATTTGAATGTGAGACTGCTGTATATGGGGTGGATTCTGTTCCCACTGTAACCATCACTAGCTTTTCCCCAAATTGCAAGTCTGTTTGTTTATATCTGATTTATGTGGAGAGGAAAAAAAACAAAAACAACCCCTAACACTAGTGAGCTGAGGAGGTCTTTTGTACACAACGTTGTTAAAGTTTCCCAAATTACTTTAGTTCTTGGCATGATTTATTCATTCATCTCCTTCTGTTTAGTTTTAGAGGACCCTAAGGAACAAGGTTTCCAAACAGACTGAATCCCATTTGTTTGCAGCATATTTAGACAACAGTTTCCTGGTGTCCTGCTTTCTCTTGTTGAATTTCCCATTTCACTAAACATTGTCCAAGTACTAGTGAGATGCATTCAGTACAGTTTTCCTACTTAAGGGATGTTTCTTCTATTGGTAGCACAAGCATTTTCAACTTATTGTGAAGAATATTATGTATAGTAAACAGTGAGTCCCACCCTCTCACAGCAGAATATGAATAATTCTGATAGGAAGTAGTATCTATTTTTCAGCCAGTTTTGGAAGGATCAACACTGAGTCCAATTATAAGCAGATTTGTTGGAAGCATTTACTTTTCTGCAGTAACTGCAGTCATCAGAAAGCATGTGTGGATGTGCACACACGTGCATATTTATATACATTTACTTTACACAGAAATCCTCCCTAGTAGTTTTAAGCAGTCATAAGCAGGCAAAAGAAAGTCAATAAGCATCTTTATCATGAGGCTAAGTCACCCCTTTGAGGCTCAGGAGATCCTGGTGTGTTCACTAATAACAGAATTATACAGGACAGGTAGTGCTGCTAAGACCATCCACTCTCACTGTAGAGTATTATAATATCTAATTATTTACTTTATGAGCACATCACAAAAGAAATGAGGGCAAAATCTAGTCTGAGGAGAAAAATAGCTTCAACATTAAATAAAAATTCAACCTGTTTAAAACAGCTAACATAGATGCTATAAGTTCACCTAATAGGTGGTATCTCACCTATTTTGGTGGAGAGAGGAAGAATTGGCAAAATGACCTGTTTAATGTTATTTAGAGATTCCATGATAGGAAGGGATTCATATTAATATCATCCTTTGTGTGTGTATATACATATTATATATATATATATAAAGATACAGGGCATGAGATACATGGGATTGAAGTGACTTTATGTTGATATTTTAAGATAATGCTCTCCAAAGCATTTCTTGTTTGGCTTTTGTACAGTAAGTATGCTGTGAGACTTCAGGCTGACCTTTAGCTTTTGGAAATGTTGAACTCCATGCTTGCAGAACAAGCCTGCACACTTCAGCTAAACAGAAGGAAAAACAGCGAGGAATGTTTTGTTATAGGGTTGACTCATTACTTTTCAACAAAAGAAAAGTTGCCGATTCAACAAAATGTAGCTAGAGATGCTTAAACTAGAAAGCAAGGGAAGCGTTTGCTCCCATAAGCAAAAACTGAGTAAAGGAGCATTTTCCTATACATGGCTGATTATGACTGCCATTACATAGATTGGTAAATGAAGAGATATTGCTTTTGCCATGTGTTTTCCTGGGTTTCTGCTTTGCATATGGCTTCTACAGCCATGCTCCTTCCAGCTCTGCATGACAAACCCAACTTCTCACCCTTTACATTCTGCCACTGTTAAGTAAATATCTAATGAGGGAATAGGATGTCTCATTTACTTACTGGGTGCAATCTGCTGTAGAGGAACACATACCAGGCAAGGAAACTGCTTATGGTTGCTAAGGTCCCTGCTGGAATTGCACTGCAAAGTCCTATATCTCAGGCCATACTAAGAAAGAGAATGGCATAATTGGCCCTTTGACCTTCTTCGATGATCTCCATACCTGCAGAAGAGATCATGGGATGTGTGCCAATGTCCTAATTAATATTCATCTAATTTAAGCTTCCTCTGAAGAAAAAGTTTAATACAAAAAACCCCCAGTCATTTCTCTATGAGCAAGCAAGTTCTAGCCTCTTCTGAGTTCTCACAGTTCTACTTAAAACTCTACTAAAATTAGAATGATGTCATTTTTAATTCATCACAATTCCAATAGCTTAGGTTGAGACAAAGCCAGTGGTTTTCAGACCCACTTTTCCCAGTAGACTGCTTTAAGGGACTTTCATACTGTGAAATTTAATGGTAGTCTTGGTTGTTCTCATATCTAGCTTGGGACAGCAGAGTTCCAAAAGAAATAGGGGAGTGATTTGTTTAACTAAGATACAGCCCTGCTCTAAGATGTCATCTCATTTCTGATTACTCCCATAGTTTAGTTTACTGAGAACCAGATGCTTCTTACTGAAAGTGATTTATTCCAAGAAAACTTGCTAATATCTGCGTTGCTAAGATTTTTCACTTAATCCTATTTGAATGTGGCAGTGGGCAAGAATGAAGTTCAAAGAGCAAACTTTGTTCCAGAAGAAAGTGGAATGATTCTTCTGATTTTTCAGTTTACAACCTGAAGAACTCACTCTCAGCTCTTGCAAGCATAGTAACTGTAGAACAGCCAAAACTGGCTTGCTCTTTTCATATTTCCTTTGGACATTGAGATAATTTATAATTGAACACCCTTTGTATTCTGAATGGAAACGTTTCTGCATACCAACTTATTTCATCTTTGATGATAGGGTGATTGCCTTCATGACATTGCTCTCATTTACTTACACATGCACTTGCAGAGTTTCTGCAAGGGCAGGATATGTGTGTGCATGTAGGAATAGGCTTATTTCAGATAAACAAAAAAACAAAACAAGGTGCCATTATCCCCGTCTTCCCTATTTCCAACAGAAATACAGGACAAAGCTAGAACCCTTCCCTATACCTTTAAAATTCTCCTCTGCAGTGAAAAATCATCTCTAGAAAGAGCTCCAGAGACAACCATGGTAGGAACTGCAGATCTATGCATGGTACAGGCACTCTGTTTAGACAGTATTTTTTCCTGTAATCCAGTATTCAAGGACTGGAATAACTTTCCAAGATCAAGTTGAACAATAGGGTGGGGGAAGAGAGGAGCACTGAACTCAGGTCTGAACTATTTTGCCTAGAAATAGGGTTAAAAACAGCCATTTGGCTCTCTCCCATGTTGCTGGGTAGAAATAGGTACTGAAATATGACTAATTGCCATTTTTTACATAAGCAGAAACCCACCAGAAAGCAGATATCTAGGGAAAGACAGGTGGCTTGCACAGGTAATCATGCATTCTGAGACTTACAGAAAAATGAGGAGCAGAGGTACAGAGAAAGTAGTCTAAGAGCCTTGAGTCCGATGGAGATTATCAGCAGGAATAACTAGCTCCAACGCCTAGTGTGGGTTCTGCTTAGTCAATTATTTCCTCATCTTCCTCAGAATTTGGATTTGAGCAGAAAAGCTTTATGAATACTACGTAATCCATACAACCTAGCATGCTTCCAGGTATTCCCTCTTGTTACAATATCCCATAAGGCAAGGAAGAACCCAGAGTAATCCAAGCAGGACTGAGATCTCTAAAAGCAAGACGATTAGGATTTTCTGAAAATGGTATCACTGAATACTGAAGCTACCATCATGCCCAGTAGAAGAGGAAAATTGCCTAGAAAGGCAAAAATAAAACACTGTCAGAATTGGCCAGGAAACTGAATTTCCATTCTACTACTTGTAGTGGGTTTTGGTTGTTGTTTTGTGTCCCCCCCTCCCCCCCTTCCAAGTGTTAGTATTTCCAGTGCTTACACATCACTTTTGAAACTGCTGGTCTTTGTAATGACAACTGACATAGTTAAGCCAACTCTGCTAGCCATCTAAATAACATAAGTTCTCCTCCATTTATTACAAAAGATTTTGAGAAGACGTTTTAATAACAAATATTTAGCTGGACTACCAGTGAATGTTAAAAGTGTGTAAGAAATTGTCTTGTGTGTAACAAATGCTCCCCTCTCCCTGTTAAATGGGGTGCTTTTTCCTAAATACATGGATTGTTACCTGTCCCTATTAGGAAGAAATTAATGATCAGGAGTAATTAAAACTTGGAGGACAGAGCTGGAAGAGACTTAAATCTCTACACTAGTTATAACTAGTGTAATAGTTACAGGGAAAGAATCTTAGCATCTCATGGCCCATATGCATCTGTGCATACTTGTGGGGCAGGGACATAATATACCAAAACTTATTGCTCAGAGCTGAAGTTAGTTTACGCAGATACAGTCACCTACAAACATCAGTAGTTTTTTTTTTTTTTTTTTTTTTAAAAAGAAAAGTCTCATGTTATTTTGGTACCAGACAGTCTACATAGGAAGCCAGTGCTGCTGTTATGGTACAATGCTTCTCAGAGAGGTTTAGACACAGTAATCAATCAAGTAAATAGCAGTGCTAAATGAAATAGTTATTGACCTTCAGTAACCCATGCCAGGAAGCATTCTGATTTCTTCTCACATCTTGATGTATCATTAGAGTATCAACAAGAGACTTTCCAAAGATTTTTTGTGTGTGCCTGTTTTCTCCTCAATATTTCAGTCTTGATCTGCTCTTTTAGTGTGGGGCCACTACAACAAAGATGACTCATAATGCTGAAATATTCTCCAATTGCAAGGTGAACAAGCATTTGCAGGGGATTAGACTGAGATCAAACTCATTCCAGATTCTTGGTATTAGATATGATTTGGGCAGAAAAGAAATGAAGCACTTGTTCATTAAATCATTCTTCTACTTAACTCATCTTAGCCATACTTTAAAAGGTAATTACATTCCCAATAGCAAAAGCGATCTGAAATCAATTTGCCAATAGAGTCTAGACGAAAGATTCTGATTCAAACACTGGGAGTTATGCGATTCTTTTTCCTATTATTAATTTTGTCTTTATAAGAACTAGACATTGTTATAGTCACTGACAAATTTGCTAATGAAAGTGTAGTCATCTTTGTAAAATGGTTACAGAATCCTCTCTAGCACAGAATATAGCTTCCTGCAGTGAACAAAACAGAATAGTAGAGATCACATTACACACTCTCTTCTTTGGCTGCTGCCTTCTTCTGTAAGAATCATTCTGGACCTTACAAAGTCTGAAGAGCTTTGTGCAAAATTATTCCGGAGAGGTATGCATTTATCTTCTTTTATGCTGTTATCCGGGACACAGAGGAAAAGTGGTAGCTTTTTGGTTGGCATTTTCAATGATTGATGTTATAAGTAAACACTTTTTCCTCAAGAAAAGTGTCTAAGATGCAACAAGGCTATGTTCAGAGTACAACTCAAGATATGTTTCTCTGCATAGACCTTTCTAATCCTATGAACTTGCCTCCTGGCTGTTTTTTCCCCCCCAATAAAGGGATTTAGATGGTGGTTGCTAGTGTTGATCATAGATATGCGGGGCTGCTTGCACCTCAGCTACACACTCCACTGATTCTTTGTGAAGCCACGCCATATCCGCTAACAACACTTGTGACTTGTTGCAATCATCATGATTTAGGACTTGTAGCTACAGAAAAAATTCACTTGTGAACCACTGAAAACCAGCTTCTTGCCCTGAGGATTAAATAATCTTAGGCCATTGCTACAGAAGTTTAAGGAAACTCTTCCAGAGTCTTCCAGTGAAGGAGATTTCAGAACATTTAAGGTAATTAAGTCTTTCACTGTCCTCAGAAATATTTCATATAGAAACCTAAACTCTTTCCTGCAAAGTTTTTCTTGTTGTTTTTCAGCCCATGCACAGGAAGAAACAACCGCACTGTCTCCTTTATACCAGTCTTCTGCTGTGAAAAGGTTATGTGCTCCCTCCCATCTCTACAGAGAGAGGGGGGGGGATAAAAAAACCCCCCCACACCTGAGTAACACTGAATTCCTCCAGTGCTTCCTCATAGGTCATGCTTTCTAACTCTTTTAGCATACTTGCTGCTCTCCTTTGGACTCTAGCCAATTTCCGTACATCTTTCTGAACTTGACAGAGTGCTCCCAGGGCCAAAGAAAGATGAATAATTGCCTCCTATGTTTTATAGATTGGGCTGTCCTATTAATACAGCCCAGGATCATGTTTCCCTCTTCCCCTAAGGAAAAAAGGAAAAAAACAAACAAAAAAAACCAAGCAAACCTTCCAACCCCAGTCTTCACATATTTAGCTTAGGAACACACTAAAAGTCCTCCAGAGCCTTTGCAGCAGAACTGGTATCAGCAAGGTACTCTTCTTGTCTTACTAATTCTTTTTCTCTTTCTCATGTGGAACAGTTTGCATTACTCTAATGAATTATACCATTTCAGTTTTTGTCTTCAATTTGGCAGATTTTGAAATTGGCTCTTCTATAATGCTAGTCACACCCAGCAGACTATCATTAGCAAGTTTTATATCTGTATGCCATTGCTTCACTAAATTAATGGAAAAAGTCATAGAACTAGGTCCATGACATACACTTATGACACTGTTTGAAATACCCTTCTGCTCTCAAAGTGGAATTTTATTTTTTTAAAGTTTCTTGAAAAATATTGCTTTCAAGAGGATTTAACCGTGCAAAGTGCATCCAGACAAATAATGAATTACTCAAAAGGCTTGTAATAAAAACCCTTCACTAGTTTCTCTGAGCTCAGCATTAGCAGTTTTCTAATTAAAGATGAATTCTTACTAAAATAAAATGTGGTATGCTTTGTGCAAGGAAATAGCAAAACTCACAGGAGACCTATCCTTAATGATAATAGCCAATTTTCAACTCCAAGATTATTTTTTTCTTCCTAATGAGATTTGATGAAAAATTCTTATTTCCCTACATCAAAGAACACGTGAGAAGACAGAGCAGCACAACAATTGCTGTGTCACAATGAACTCAGTGAGGACTAAAACAGGAAAATACCACCCCCCCCACCCCAACAGCAAAAAAGCACAAATTCCTGCCCCCTTCCATAGGAACATTTACCTCAGCCAGATTTACACGGTCATGAATAATTTTTTTTTTTTTTTTAAAGGAACATAAAAGTCATATGGAGACATATGAAAATGGTTCTGTCTGAACAAGTAAGAATTATTTTAATATGCAATATGAAGAATGTTTTAGAATGAGGATATGCCTTCCTCAGAATTTATTTCAGGATGTCTTAATACAGCTTCTTGAATACGTCCCATAAAGATATTGCTTCTCTGGAAAATTGAGTTTTAAACTCAATAGTTTGGGGGCAGGAGGAGGAAGAAATATGTTTTCATGAGCAAGAGTCTCAAAAAAAGATTCTTTTTTTAAACTCCCTCCCCTCAACCAAACTGCTTGTGATGTTCATATTTCACTTCCATCAAAAAGTATTCAGCTATGGAAAACTACAAAAAAAGTCATCCAGCTCCAGCTGCAGATTTTTTCTTCTATCTTCAGTACTACTTCCCTTAAGTGTTAATTTTGACCTCATTTGTCTGTCTTTTTGTCTCTGCCTCATTCCTCTTCCCTTTTGCAAAATATCAAGACAACTACTAAAAACTCATAGGATGGTTTTAGAATACCTGTGCAAGATAGCAAACAGAACTCTGGTAATGCAGTAACAGTTACTTTAAAATAAATATAACCAATCTAATGGTGGCTGTATTGGGCCTAGTAAGTAAAAACAAAACCACCCAACAACTAGCATGCTATATACTCAGAACTGTAATTTATTTTCTGTGAGCCCTATATGGGATATTTCTGACTAGGAATGACTTAGGAAACGTGTTTGTAAGGACAGAGAACAATTGTCTTCCTATGATGGGACATTTTCATTTTTGTGTGTAGTTGACTCACTGCCCTCTGCTGCCTTAGAAGAGAGCCAAGAATGCAGAACTGTTGTTTTGGGCACAGCCATTGAGGGAATAATTTAGCTTCTGTTAATAAGCCACCTGTAATACCACCTGACTTGGAAGCCCCTTTGCTGTTTTCTTCCAAGGGGGCTTTCCCCAATCTCACCTGCTTCTTAAGGAGAATTAGACTTTGTACTAGCAATAAAGCTTTCTGTTAAAATAACACAGAATTAGAGTGCAGGTCTTTGGTATTGTTGCATTAAAGAAAGATGTTTAAAATACATTATACTACTGTGTAGAAAGGGTATAACTTTGTGTGCATGCAAACAATAGAGGAGTTGAAATTTCAACAGAAGTCAAGAGGCTGAGACTCAAGGGTTTCTGAACAGCCAGGGCTTTACAAGTCTTTAAAATCCCACCCTGTATTCAAGCCTTACAGTAAAGGAAGGTCTAGTCAATACATTGATTTGATGAAGCGTGAGTGTTTACTTAAGGATAAAGTAAGACTTAGTCTTTGACAATACAGGTATCTAGACAACTAATTAGATGTTGACATCAACATGACAGACACCTGAAGTTAGGCATGAAGCAGCCTAGGTGTAATGTCAAAGTCACATTTGAAAGTGAGACTTAAGGGTGTCTCAGACCTGGTCTGGACAAAGTCTTTAAAACTCACTAAAGTGCAACATCTTGCCTTGTTTAGGCAAATAACTTGAGGTTGATTGTTAATACTGAACTCCACCATCCTGTTTTTAATACCTGAGCTAGCTTGCTCAAAGAAGTATTCAGGCCTTCTGGTGGTGATCAGCATGATACATAGACCCAGACCTTAAGTGCTTAAATTACTTTTGAACTGTGTTTAGTATAAAGGGGAGGGGGGGGTTAAGTACAGTTTAGACCTGAATGACTCCTTTGGTATCTAAATACTTTTGATGTATTTAGAATGTAATGGGCTAATGTAATGCTACTGAGAAGTATAATTACAGTAACAGGGGAAATAGCAAGGTGAAAATGGCAAGTATACTTCCCCCCTCCACCCAAGATAGCGCACAGTGACAACGCCATGCTTATTCCTACAGCATAATTTCACATTGCTAATATCTAAATCACAAATTAATGGCTTGTTGGGCACTTCTCACCGTGTTTAATATACAAGTAGTGTCACACTGCAGCTTAAAATGTTCTGGAGATTACAGTAACTTGCCAAGAGGAACCAATGAGGAAGAGAGATGCAGCTAACACCAGCCAGACAATAATTCTCAGTAAGTGCTTTGCACTGAAGGCTGCTTTTGTGCATTTTTTTTTAAATAGATATCACTTTAAGCAAATATCATATCTTATAATTACATGCCTTCTTTGATGCTGCCAGTTTGCTTGAACAGCCACATGCAGATTGTATTTGGAAATCCCTCCTTACCTGCCCATATCAAACACTAGTGTTCTACATATACTACCTAACTAGGTAGCTATTAGTCATTCATTGCTCTCCAAATACTGTTCTGGTAAAATACCTGGCTTTTTCCCCAGACATTACTTTTTGCCTCAGCTGTGTATGCGGCTATTGAATGATGGTTTCAGACATGTCCAACACCATTACCAGCTATTTCAACTACTTTCTATTTTGATATAATAATTCCCAGAGAGCCCAGTCACGACCAAGTATTGCTCCCCCTTCAGTTACAGCATACACCTGGGTTTGCATCACCAGATCTCTAACACTGAAATCAATATACATAACAACTTTTAAAAGTGTGTACCGGTATACATACACAGTATGTATCTGTATCATACACAGTGGCCCCATCATGGACATAATCGCCTACACACAACCATTATTACCATGGTGCTTTCAGAGATGTAGAGAGGAAACTCCCTACCCCAAGGACTGTGCCAAACAGACAGTAGCCAGCCATTTCTGCTGACACACTTGAATGGTTTCTAACACAGCTCTCAGAATAAAAGCTATCTCCCTTCACAGAAATAAATTGTGATGCCTTGTCCAAACATATAGTATTTACATGGCTGAACATAGAGAGAAGTGAAGAGGAATCTGTTAAAGCCTGATCTTTGAGAGACTAACAAATATAAGGAGCTTGAATAACATTCTTACAAAGCTGGCATCATAAAATCCGAGTAGTTTTCCTTGATGTTGGAGCTAGCTAGTTCAGAAAGATTGTGAGAAGTTTTGAACTTTGTTTTCCTGGACAACAGGATGTGCACAACTCCTACTGAAGATGATACATCAACTTCTTTAAAAATGCTCGCCTGACCACATTACATTACTCTCACTACTCTATTCTCTTACTAGGGATGGTAGGGGAGGAGGAAGTCACAAGCATTGCCTGGACAGTTGCTTTTTCTAAACTTGGAAATTCTCCAGTAGAAAAAAAATAATGCTTTAACATTTTCCTTCAGTCTCATTCCTGTTATCCAGTTTGTTTCACTTGTTTTGGACTCTCAGAATAAATACTATGGCAAATGTGTTTCTAGAACAGCTACTCAAAAGGACTCCAAGATTGTTTATAAATATTTTGTTAATTAGTAGCTTTTCAAACAAAATTAATCCTTAACTAAATTCAGGTTTCCATAAAAAGATACAGCTGTTTTCTGTAACCAAATGCATTTTGTGCTGCTGCTTTAACCATCAGCTATTCAGAAGAGGTCTGATGAAGTCATTGTACAATCATGACTTAGATTGACGGTATTTGTTTACAGTGCAATGCTGTTGCTTAATCTTACTTGCATCTTACAGCAGCATTTCAGTAAGAAGATACTGTGTTTTCAGAGAGTCTTAAAGAGCAGCAGCTTAGGTTTCTACCTCCCTCATTACATCCTTTAAATACTTATTTCCTTTTAATTTTCATAGTATGTTATTGTCTACACGACTGGAGAACATTACACACTGAAAACAGAATTACACATAGAGGCACATGAAAAACAACCATCAGAATAAGTGAGGAAAAAAATTGCACAGTCAGTCTCCAATGGTATTCAGTCATGCTTTGCAGTTATAAATCAAATATTTGCAAATAAAATTGAAAGATAAGCCCCATTTGAATGATCAAGTAAGTAATTCTTCAAGGCTTGCACTCACCATTTTAGAAGATTGATCAATGATGACTGAAAGTTCAGGTTTGAAGTATTAAGTTTCTTGTCCCCTTGATTTTCAGCTTTATTTCAACTCAATCCATCATATTCAGCTTAGGCAGAAAAGCTTCCGAGTGATGCAAGTTCGTATACTTTGCTGTAAAGCAAACAAGAATAGAACTTAACACTCAGTTAAGACTTCCCTTTCTCCAGCCCTAACAGGTTAGCCTATAGTCCTTTATTACTACTTTGGGTGAGGCATCCATATGATATTACTGCATTTGTATTTACATTTTGCAAAATGGAAACACTATGTAATAGTGTTATAGTTAATAAAGTTAGCATCCATCAAGTGGAAATTTTTATTAGCAGTCACCAGTTCTAATCTTCCCTTGCACAACAGAAAGTGAAGACAAAGTGCAAAATATGCATATAACAATAGCTACACACTAAGACATCTGACAGACCAGATGTACAGCATTTTAACAAATATCTTCAACAACATAAAATGGGTATTCTTTTATTAATAAAAAGTACAACATTCACTACCATCTTAATGCATAGTTCACAAAAAGTCTAAATTAATCCTTACAAGCTTAACCAACTACTCATTAGGGAGACTGTGCAGAGATTTGTTTAGTTCCAGAAGGAAACTGTTCAGGAACTGGGGAGAGGGAGGCTGGGATTCCTGTCTGAGACAGCTGGGAAGTGGATCAAATTAGGAACATGTCTTTGGTGCAGAGTAAGCCAGCAGTACAGATGACATTTAGGAAGGAAGAAGGAATTGCAATGGAAAGATTCCTTGGGTGCTTTCTCAGTGAGGCATGGAAAGGTATAGAGGCACTTCATAGGAAAGAGGGAGAAGAAAGTTTCAGCTCAAAGCAGAGTTAGGTACTTCTAGATGGATTGGGAGGGATGAGGAACTGGTTTTGCCAAGCTGCTCCAGAAATGAACATGACATTGCAATAGAACTTCAGCAGAACCATACTGCAGTTACAGCCAGGCTCCATAAATTCGACAAGATTAATATTTTACAGTTACTGTAATTACCTGGGAATTATTATAGCTCATGTCTATAGCTCCTAGATGCTCTGGTGATAGAGTAATACTATACTCTTCTAGTATATTTGCACTAAAAACCCCACAAGTTTACATGCATGACTTTTTGGAGTGACCTAGAACTCTGCCACTAAGGGGCAGTGTTGCTTTATTTAAAAATGTGAAGACTTGTTAAAATTTACCTTCTCTTTAGCTAATTAATCTCTTTCTAACTTATTTCTATTAGGTGCAGCCCCTATACTTCGACCAAAAAAGCAACCCCAAAATATAAGTAGTGCCATCCAATTGGTCTGTTCCTGCCCACTATTCAAAAGCAATATAGTTAGTATATAAAGCTGATTTCAGCAACAAGACTGCAGAGGTACCTGTATGCACAGTAGGTTGGCCAGAGCAGTAATTCCCCAATATACTTCAACTGCTTCTGATGCATACTAGTCCTTGGTTATTATTAAGAGTGTTTTTAGAGCCCTTAATATACACTCACACTTCAATATCAATCATATTTCTTCTGAATAGCAAATGCCAAAGCAGCAGACAGTGTTGCTCCTCCTGCTGTTCATGGCTCGGTGTATTGGGTGGATGAAGGAATTTCCCTAGTTCAGGCTACTCAGTAGTGGCTGCCTATGCTTCTGCTTTGCCACCAGCTAGTCCTGCCTTATCCTGTCCTCTGCATGCCACACAACTGCTCTTTTTTCTTATGTTACTGAAACATGGACACCACTTCCAATCGCTGTTTTTCACACCTAGTTCAGATAGTCTTGCTCTTCATAATTTTATGTGCCTGAAGCCAAACAGGTTATATCATAACTAGCAAGACAATGGAAAAATAAAGGTATAAAACCAAGGCAAGTTAAGACCAGAATCAGTTCAGTTACTGGGGCTGCCTCTGAAAGAGCTCTACCAAACCTGAAAGGCTCCTTTTCATAGGCAAATTATTCCCTGGAATCCAAAGAGTTTTCTTAAAACAGCAGTAGAAATAACACTGAGAAAGTTAATTGAAACAGTTTTAACCAATTATGTTTATAACTTTTTCTTGTCTATTTATAGAAAATTAGGGATTAATGTTACAAAATTATGTGCTTGCTGGATGATTCTACATGAGGAAACAGCTCTCAAAGAAGTTCTGTAGTGAACCATGCTAAAAGCCAGCATTTCAGACACTACAGCTTTCTTCTGCCATTAACTGTGACTACTCTTAGCATAATTTATCTTTGATAGTTTTAGATATGAAGGTAACTTGTTTTTTCCCCAGTGTTGCTACCTGTTCGCACAGTAAGTTGTCTTTTGTCAGCAGACTGTACTTGGAACCATCCCTTCTGTCTTGCATCATTAGTTTTGATAAAGAGCCTTCTCTGATATTTTTAATGACTAAAGCAATTGTTTCAATAGCTTAATCACAGAATGGTTGAGGTTGGAAGGGACCTCTGGAGATCATCTAGTCCAACCCCCCTGCTCAAGCAGGGTCACCTAGAGCACATTGCAC